>NW_027110068.1:229689-231340 GCF_000696795.3 Halyomorpha halys | reverse complement strand
AATCATTAATAATATATTCTGAAATATCTACAAAAATATAATTTTTATATATTGATTGATATATAAATCAAGTGTACAGAATAAGAGGAGTTTTAGAAAAACTAAAAGTGAACTGGTTGCAGAGACTGGGGCAGTCAATACTTCATGATATGAAAGCAAGGAAGTTAAGATGGGCGGGACATGCAGCTTGAAACAATCCATCAGGACGACTCTACACAACAAGGAATGCCAGTATCGTTGGCAATAAATCAAGAGGGAGCCCAAAAACTAGATGGATAGACAGAATCAACAAAGATACAAAAGTCTGCATGCAGCAAACTACAAAACAGCTGCAGTCATTACAGGGAGGCGTGGAGAAGGTTGACTCTGGCGGCCAAAGATCTACAAGATGCTTAGAGCCAAAAAAAAAAGAAGATCAATTCTAGATTTAGAATTTCTTAATCCCAACTAAAATAACTTTCATGTAAACGTGTCTCACTAAAACCTAGTCACGAAAAGCTGAATCCCGACAAATTAAATAAAGCAATTAGTCCAGTGCATGACTTATGGACGCTGATGACATAGGGGTCTACGCCTCTAGCGCCAGGCCTAAACGGGCTCTCGCCCTTGCCCAGGAAGCCTCTGCCACCATAGTAGATGCTCTGAAGAAAGATGGCTTAAAGGTGAACCCTGCTAAGACACGCTATAGTCATGTCATTCCAGAAAAGGAAAAAGAGCTGCCTGCCCCAGAGATTTGTAGTAGACGAACAGGGCCGAAAAATCTCCAATTCCACCCTATACCTTGGCGTGACTCTAGACCGTCACCTTACTTTCTCCCATTACGCCAAGGAGAGACTCAAATCCTATAGACTGCACCACCTGCTCACATCTCCTCAACTCTCGCTACGCCTTAAACTGCAGATTTATAAATCCGTTATAAGACCTACACTGCTCCACGGCGCCCCTCTTATGAGACACCTCTACAGAACTACAATAACTCGACTACAGGGCTTCCAGGGATCTGTCCTCCGTAAGATCGTCCGGGGAACCACGCTCCAGAGGGCCAAAAACAGAGTTATACGTGAAGAGCTCCAACTCCCCACTGTGCCGGAGTATATAGGCCGACTCATCAGATTCTTTGATGGGTTGAAGGCCTGCTGCAACCCACTTTTCAGAGAGATCGCCCCTCCGCCACGACCTGGAAGGCAGAGCACGGTTTCCTTAGTCGACGTCCTCGACGAGGGAAGGCCTTAGACTCTTTAAGTCTGAGGTCTAAATTTTCACCATTCAACCAGCGGAACGCCCCACCCCGTTCCAATAATCCACTAGCGTAAGCCAACCAAGTTACAACCTTCATTGGACCCCTCACCTAACCTTATAATGCCAAAGGGCAACCCAAGGTATCCTTCACATCCAGCTATACATATAGCATACCTCCTATATGTACGTACCAAATACCCACTAAAATCTTTACAGGAGGGTATGAAAAAAAAAAAAATTACTTACACCGGTCCTGTTATATCATGTTGGTTTACGATTTTTGTTAACTATTTTATCAAAATAAGATAAACAGTTTCAATAGCAAATATAAAATAATTGAATTCCTTATGAAAAACTGGTTCTGTTAAATATGCGGTCTGGATATATAATTTTAGTGCACATACTTGCTCAT
>NW_027110068.1:189301-229639 GCF_000696795.3 Halyomorpha halys | reverse complement strand
AATTTAAAATATTTCTTTGAATAATTTCTAGAAAGGATTTCAGTAGGTATTTTTAAATCATTAATAATATATTCTGAAATATCTACAAAAATATATTTCATTCTGCGGGAACGGCTTTGAAGTATGTAAAATAATTTTTCATTTTATGGCATGAAATGAAATAACATGTGGGTATTGAGAGAGAAAAGACTGGGTTCAAGTTGTGATTTTTATATTTCATTAGTCTTACAAATTTAAAATATATAAATCAAGTGTACTGAATAACAAGAATTTATTTATTTTTAATGAATTTAACAATCCATCAGGACGACTCTACACAACAAGGAATGCCAGTATAGTTGGCAAGAAATCATGAGGGAGCCCAAAAACTAGATGGATAGACAGAATCAACAAAGATGCAAAAGTCTGCATACAGCAAACTGCAAACAGCTGCGTTGGTCTACGATTTCTGTTAACCTCTTTGTCAACATAAGATAAACAATTTCAACACCAATATAAAACAAATATAAAATAATTTAATTCCTTATGAAAATCTAGTTCTGTTAAATATGCGGTCTGGATATATAATTTTAGTGCACATACTTGCTCATACATCCGGGTTTCTCATATCAGTTAAATTATTATGCTAGACAAAACGAGCGACAGTATTAAACTCTCATAAAAGACATTGTAAAAGAATATCATAATGTCAACAGCTTCAAAGTTAGGGGTCAAGGTCTATGCTTATCTCAACTGACACTACTGATGGAAATTTATAGGCATCTGTCAGGTGTTGTTCTCCAAAGTGTATCTATTCAAAATTTATTTTGTTTTAAAATAATTGATTGCGTGTAAACGGATTCTTCATTAATAAACGAAATCAACATAAGAGTCAGAAAGGGATAATGGTATTTAAAATATTTCTTTAAATACTTTTTAGAAAAGATTTCTGTAGATTTTGTTAAGTAATGATTAACATATTCCGAAATATTGGAGTGGGGTAGCTCATTGGTAAGGCACTTACTGTTTCACTGTTGGTTCTAGAGCCCTTCGGGATCCAACCAGCCTTATTAAATGCGTACCCTTAATTGGGTAAAAATCTGGCAGTCGAGCATGATTTTGACCGAATTACCTCTTTATTCGTCTTGTAACTGTACTTTCTTACAAAGTATTGCACCCCTGAACTTTTATGGGTTGTTAAATTTGTACCCTTCATGAGTTGTAGTGGTACAGATTTAATTTTGGCTCCGCACTTCCTAGCAAGATGGATTTGATTTTTTCTACTATGGAGAAAAGGGACTATTTCGTCCGTCCTAGACAAAATAAATAAATATTAACTATTCTGACAAAATTGACCAAACATAAATCTAAGAATTGTATATTCTGTTTTTAATGTTTACTATTTAATTAACTCGGAAGAAAGAAAAACACTATTGTTTGATTTTGTCCTGATAATTAATATTTATTGATGGACGAAATTGTCCGTTTTGTAGAGAAGAGTGAAAGAGTTTGATGATTCTTGATGAAAGCTCCGAAATGAGGCCACGATTCACCCAAGCCAGCGTCAAATAGACAAACTTTTTTCTATACGCTTTACTAACTACTAATGGGTAGTTTCTCTACACGCCTGTATCACTCCATAATAACATACATCAAATTTATTAAATGTATAATTATGTGCAGTTGTGAATTCCAATAAAGATATAAAAAATATTAGAGTTCTTTGTGTTTTGGAGGAATGTTTTTCGAATGGTAGGGTGACGTACCATACGCAAATTATTGTCTAATAATCTTTTTATAAATCAATATTTTCCTAATCAGTTTGAATTAGCTTATAATAATAATGTAAACCATGGTCACGGGTTCAGTACTTTGTAAGGAAGTACTGTTTTTAGAACAACGGTTATTATTCTAGATCATGCTCAACCAACAGATTTTTACACAATTAATATTACCCACTTTATGAGGCGTATGTGCACCAGTAAGGATCCAGGAGCCAAAGAGTTAACTCACGACTACAGTGCAACGAAAAATTATTATCTTCCCTTGCCGGATTCGAACTCGAGTCCTTGGAGTAGCATAGTGCCTTACCACTGTGCCGCCGCACTGCTTTGTTTGAATTGGATATGAAACAATATTTTCCGATTCGAAATTTTTATTAATATACCTTTGTCATAAAAATTGCTAAAAATATTCAAGTTGTTTAACTTAAAATAACTTAATTTGTACTAACAACTATCTGATGAACTATCAGAACTATCTGATGGAAAAGAAGTACAAATGTGACTGCGTTTTTTATTCTAATTACACATCTATTAAAAACCTTTTTAAGTATATCTCAATTTTAGTTATTGAATTTTAATAGTTCTAGGTGACGAAAGAGAGCAGTTTATCTGCAAGGATGCCCCAGTTGAGGAGCCACCCCGAGCAGATGGGATAATCACCCGGCATGCACAAGAGATAAGCGACTCAAGGAGTCCGTATGTAAATAGCCCAAGGTGGAGGGGGCCAACATCGCCGGTAGTAGTGCACTGCCTCTCAGCGAGCAGCCATGTCCAGGAGCAAAGCAGGTCTCTTATCTATCATGTATCTTATATAATTATGTATCTGTGGATAAATTCTGCATTAGGTTCAATGCATGGATAGCATCCTTCATGGATAGAAATAAATTGGAAATAAAAATTATCCATATTGGGGTGAATCAGATTTTTTTTTTCTTCTATAAATGAAACGTTCTAAACATGATTTTGAGTCAAGTTTCAATATCACTATGGAAATAAAATTATTTACAAAATTTTAAATATTGAAGTTGGACAAGAATATGACAAGTCAAGTCATATGCAAATTTTTCAGTCAACCGGTTTCGAAAAAAAATCTACAATTCTTATTTTATTTATTTTGTAGTTCAAATTCCACAATATTACAGGTGTTTATATAGGTAACTAGCACTAAATAGCTTTTAAGAAAAAAAAAAAAAAAGAAACATTTTGCTCAAAATTTTAACTTTCTTTAAATTTACGACTAATCTACAATCATGCTCCAAGCCATTAAACTGTCAAGACCAAGAGTTTAATATTGAGGACTAAGCCGTGCTTGACATTGGACCAATTGGATTAGGATTCTTTTCTTGTTATTATTTTGTTTTTTAAACAAAAAGATATTTAAGCATTTTTTTTTTTAATTTATTAAATCAATGAAAGGTATTTTCGTTCAACTTAATTTAATCCTACAAATTCATGATCAGAACTAAATGAATAAACCTAAGTTTATTCAATAGTAGATGAAAATTTGTTCAATAGGTCAATAACATTTTCATTATCATATCGAGACCTTGTTGCAAAATCTATTAACTACATTTTTTTATCTAAACTTCAAGGTTCTTATGAAATATGAAAAATGTAGTTAAAGTTTTAGGTTTTGGAAGGAAGGTTGCGATAAGTTAAGATATATGTCATTGAGAAGACTTTATCTATAACAATTTAATTTATAAATATTTTTTCATTTTAAATTGTGTTGATAATCCCTGGAGGATTTTAATAATTTTTAGATTATAATTTGTATGAGGAAAATGGTGGGGTTCTTTTTTTTTTTTTTAATCCATGTTAAATATGCAGATAATTATATCATCAGATCATTGATATAAATATGGTATTAATTTTATATCTATATACGCTTTTTTCTCGATTATATCAAACATTGTCGATTATTTAGGCTAAATTATGAAAATGTTAAATTAAAGAAAAAAAATAGATATCAGTTATTAGATATTTTATAAAATTCTTTTCTTTAAAATACGACATATTACAAGGTTAAAGACTTGGAGTAATTTTTAATTGAATAAATAAAAAAAAGAAGTCCGGGATCCGTTAGAGTCTGTCTGGTTAGGCGAGTCTGTAAATTCCATCTCACCAATTAAAGATTGATTTATTTATATTTTTTTCTATATTCCACCCAAATTGCATTATTTTATGCTATTTATGTACTTTTGTTGTAGTTAAATTTCATCCTAAAACCTAATTTATTTTCGTTTGTTTATTCCAAAATGAACAGAATTTTCTAAAAAATAAAATTGAAATGACTTTAAGGTTGTTGAACTTGACAAAAATATATAAGTATTCTTTATCCTCAATAGCAAATTTAATTGTAATATATATTAGAAAATAATTCTATAACAATTGAAATAAAAATGAAAATTATAACTTTTAAACAAGAAAAAGAATTTGCTTATAATTAATAAAAATATTTATTAAAAATTGTAATAAGCTTATCTGTCGATAGGTCTACAAAGTTCTTCGAAAATTCTACTCGATAATTATTAAGTTATTTAATAGTTGATAATAAATAATAATTATACAAATTTATAATTTCATAAAACCGATTAGCTGTGAAAGCATGTACATTTATTTTTTCATTAATTGGAAATATTATTAGTTAATTCAAATCAAAGTATATTCTTTATTATATGTTTTTGTTATTGCAAGAGATTGTTTTATTCAACTAATGATTGTATACAATTATTGATTATTTACTCTTAACTTATCTTAACTTAATAAGTTAATTAATAAATTTATTTTATTTTATCCTTTAGTAAAGTACAAATATCAATTTGTTATTTCTTCGCTTTCTACGCTTGCAGTAATACATTTATGTGCTTTTTATCTAGTTTGAGAAATTAATTAATTATATTAATTGCATACAAAAATATATTAATGCTAACGTAGAAGTCCAATAATTTAAAAAAAAATTATATTTGTTACTATACCTCAAGATAAATTATCATTAATTTATTAATTTGGAAATTAATTGATTAAGACAATAATAATAATTATCGTGTTTATAATCATACTTATAGTATTATACAGAAACCATACTATGCCAATAATACTGTGGATATCTTGTCTATTTACAACTATTATTATAACTGTTCATTGAATCAGACATAAGATATTAAAGTAAGGCGAACTATACAAGATATGAAGTTTAAAATTATTACACACTTAAATATTCGATGATAATTAAAATTCGAATATGAAAAATATTTAAAATATCAAGAATGATTTTAATTTTTAAATCATTCATTATTTAACTTACTATTAGCTATATAATATTTTATATTATATACCTATTTATTGGTTATATTTCTTTTTTTTTCAACTGAAAGACATAAAAATATATACATCAGGAATTCTCAAAATGAATCTATGAAATCATACGTATTTCATAATGTAAATCAGTTTTTTAAATTTTTTTTATTACTTGTGTACAAAGTTTTAATGAATGTTTATGTAATTGATATTTTGATAAGAGGTTTTACAGGCCAAGGTTCTTTTTCGGAAAATAGAGGAAAGGACAATGGATAATTAATTTGATCGATTCATGAATATTTATTTTGGAATACTAGGGAAAAAAGTTTTATAATATTGAAGGAGGGAGTAGTATGAGTCTTGAGAACAAGTTAATTTATTTTTTATGATAGTATTTTAATTTTATTGTACAAGTTAATGTAAATTAATTTATTTATACGTGATTATGCAGTGAATTATAAATTTAGTTAATTCTGTATAAAAATTGTTAATTTAATGAGGCAAAATTCTATTTTTTTTTTTTTTTTTTTTTTTTTTTTGTGGACAAATAAGAATTTAATAGTACTTTGAAGTTTTTAAATAACTAAAAAAACCTTATTAAATGTTTAACCATTATACGTTTCTACTTATAGCCGTTTACATAACAATACTGATTAAAATTTTTGCATACTGAAAACAATATCAACAAATTTAAAAAAAACAAACATTACATATATGAACATTTTAGTCAACATAATGATTGATGATAAAAATCAGTCTTTATATTTTTGATTCTGTAACAATTTAGAATTGAAAAAATGGTAAAGTGCGGAATACAAATTTTACTAAACTGTTATATTTGTATATTTCTTCCATACTTTCGCAAAAGAAAAAAATGTAAGAATTTCGCAAATTACTTTCCTAAAATTAGAGTTAGTCATTCTGTCAACTAAATGTCTTATATACTTGACTTTCACTAATAAACTGTTGTTACAATAAAATATTAAGAATAAAGTTATAATTTTTAAGCCTCCTTTTAATGCCTACAGCTTTAAGAAAAACTACCATTTATCCATAATAAAAATTAAAGTCCTCTTGGTTTTTCAATTATGGTTAATTTCTACTATAACTGAAAGTTTTAATTTTTTTATGACGTAACTAGGCTTTTATTGTAACGTAAATTTATGCACACAGCATCATCAAAAGCATTATTTACTCAATTTATTAATATTTTAATATATTATTAAGTTTGATAAAATTATTTTAATAATCATTTTTTAACAAAATAATATATTTAAAACAGAGTTATAAATAATAATTCCTCAATCACGTAAAGCACAAGCTTCCCACCAACTTTGGGCCTCCTAATACTAATCTGATGGGCAAAAATATTTTCAAGATATCAATTAATTTACGATCTTCTGAGTCCAAATATTATGTCAAAAAAGGCATTGGTAATTATCACCAACCCCTAGTTGTAGTGGTAATTAAATTGTTCCTTTAAGTTGTTGATTATTTTTAGAAAATAAAGACATAGAGCTCATAGTTGTGAGGAACGGAAATTTGTACGATAACTTTCAGGGATGTAGTTATAGGATAGTATAAATACATATATTATTTAATGATATTATACCCATAGAAAAAATAGGCGTTATAATATGGTAAAAATATTCTGGATTGATTGTTTATTTACGATGAAAGTTTATTTAATCATACTTAAAATAACAAATCGAAGTCAGGTGACATATACTGTAATATATAAATTTTTAAAAAATGCTTTCTCTTAATTTCAATATAAAACAAAAATGAAGTGTGTGCTAAATAAATCCTATATAATGTTTACAAATATTTCAGTTGAGATAGCTAGAATGTGCTCAGCAATATAATATAAAAATATTAAAAAAACCCTTACCTCGAAATTGGAGAAAATTTGGAGATAACATAAATAGTCTATAGAAAGTTTAAAATATAGAAGGTTTAAGCTAAAAAACAAATTTAAATTACCTTTAATTGTTTATATTCGATATAATTAAATATCTGATTCTAAGTAGTAATAAAAATGCATGCATATAGCCATTGAGATAAGTTGATGATTAATTGAACGATAAAATAAACATTTTTGTGTTTCCATGGTTGTTATGACAATAATCAGAACTTTTGGACATGGCAATCGTCATCATACAATCATAGCAATACGAAAGCTCAGTAATAATGTTTTTTTATTTAACCTTTTATTGACACCGTGAACAACAAAGAAACTGTTGTTGAGAACGAGCAATCAATAAAAGGATTGTTTTTGGCACAAAGTAGGGTATTACGTTTAAGGTGTGTTATGGGCGCCAATTTGTTTTTTTTTGTCGATAACGGTCGTAAAAAAAAAATCAATTTTAAAAATTTATTATATTCAAGTTTTTTTTATTGTAAAATTTATCATAATCATATATTTATTATTATTGTAAAATCTTCAATATAAACATTCTAGTTTCAAAGCGATTGATAAATATAAATATGTTTTTTATTATGAAAATTACATCGACATTTATTTGGTTTTGCATAAAGCTGTTGACAAACAGCTTTCGTATTTCAAGTAAACACACACTAATGCCTAAGGTGTTAACTACTTAAATAAACTTTAGGTCACCAAGAAAACCTGTAGATGAATTATTCATATCTTTTAAGTATACTAATACAATATTTTTTTTTAATGGTATTTATCAGTTTATCTTTTTCATAGCAAATATTTATAGAACTCTTTTTTATTGTCAAGTAAAATATATTTTCTAGAAGAAATAAAAAAGAAATAAACAGTTAAACACGTAAAATTAAAGTAGTTTATTTGAATTTTTAAAAAATGTCTTTTATTTATATATTTTACTTTCCTTAAAAAAGCTATCATATTTCTCTTTAACACATGACGGGCTCACAGCGGAAAAAGAATTTTTTTCATTTAGAACAAAATTTCACAATAAATCGTGGGAAAACGTAATTGGAACTTATTTTAGCAATTATTGTAATACATTGAATGACTAATATCTGAAATATAAATATTGTATACAGGTGCTAATGTGTGCCATATGTATTTATTTTATATTTATATACCAATTATTTGACAATTTTTCATTTTATCGATTTAATATTTTTGTTATAATTATCATTTCTGTAATTTATTTTATTGTATTTGGTTCTTATTTATTATTTTCGTTACTATCATAGTTATCATGTAATTTTATTTTATTTTTCTTTAGTGTAGTCTGTACATGGTATGAATGAATACTTAGAATGCTATTGATTGCGACATCTTGTATTATTATTATTCAATAAAAGCTGTTATTATTATAAAAAAAACTTTACTAAATCATCGTTAATAATAAAAATTTCTTTACTCAGACACAGTCTATATTTCCATTTGACATATCGCCTAGGATAAGGACAGGACAGATATGTGACTTTAATGTTCCAAAAACACAATTGTAAGATTGCATTTTTTGAAAAAGAATAAAAAGCTTTGAAACATTAAGTCCTAAATCTTAGTATTTTTTCTACTAATTTCTAAATATAAGCTATCAGTATCAAATGAGGTTTAATTAAATTTTAAATTGTTAGTCACAATTGTTTTTAAACTCATCCGTTTTTCAAATGATCGTTCAAAATAATAATAAAAATGAAGTTCAAAATTCCACTAAAGCTTAAGTTTTTCAGCCATCACATTAAAACAAGTCAGTAAAATCGAATAATGTTTTGTACACTTTTTAAATATAAAAACTAATTTCTATCTTTCTTAGTTACTGATATTATACGTTCTTAGCGAGCAAGGACTGAAGCAGATATAATTTCTTTTCTTAATGATATAATATAGTATTGAATATATTTTCGGTTTTAGTTAACAACGACACATATCACTGTTTATGCAAGTATCAATAACTTTTTATGAGAAAAAATAAATTTTACGATTTTACGATTTAACATTTTCAGACTAGTAGTAAAATTATTATTAGAAGTATTACCAGCAATCAGATGATGAGGTCCTTGAAAAACATTGGTTAGAAACCGCTGGCTTAGAACAATCTTGAAATGCTGCATAGAATTCCATAATTGAGATTCTTATTTGTATTATATTCTTAATACCGCTTTCAATCGACCAATAATGATTTTTCTTCGGTCCGAAAATTAAATGAAATGGAGATATTTCTTTTAAAAAATTTGTTCCGATCAATTAATTTAATTAATGGAAAGCTTCCTTATTTTATCGGGATCCACACAATCTCAGTTTATACGTCATGGGGAAACCACAAGATTTTTTTTTTGGTTGATAGTGCTAAATTTAACATAACAATTGTTGGATAATTCAACTGATAAGACTTTCTTTCTATTCGAGGACAGATCACCAATGGATTATAGTTAATTGTGTTTATCTCAATTTAATCTTTTATTTTTTTCTTAATACTGTAGTTATAATATAAATTGTTAACAGTGGTGTCATTTTGTTGCATGATTTTGGATAAGGTTTTATTATACAGGAACTTGAATTACGTGGCGATATTTATTATTGAGATATTACAGTTATTGCATAAACATGCAATAATAAACATTTTATTTGTTTATTGGCGCGACAGACCGTGGAGATCCAAGGCCTGGCACGATGTACTTAGAAAATACATCGCGCGTTTCTTAACGCGGTTTTCATAGGGTGGGTTCGTCAGTTCCACGCCTATTTTTGTGAGTGTCACCCATTGGCTGGAGGGCCTCATAATTGGCTGGGGGGAGGCTGTAAGTGAGTACTGTGCAGTTATAAGCTTGAAAAAATCCCGGATTAGGCCGTGGACTCGAACTTGCAACCTATGGGTTTGCAGGCAGGCACGTTACCACGCTGCTACCGTCACCCCCAGTCATTGTATATTTTTGGTAATTTAGGGTATTTTTAATCCATTTCCACCCCTTGTTCAAATTAATATTAAAGATACAGCAATCCATCTTTTACATCTATCTTCAAATACATCCAATTAATAATTTCTTATTTTTAACTACTTAACAATAATTAATTATTCCCTAGATTACTCATTCATGATTTCGCGTTCTATAATGCCTTTTAGTGGACGGACTTAAACATCTAAATAATTTAGATGGTAAGAAATAATGTTTTAGTCCAGTGGTTCCCAAAGTGGATGTTGTGGCACCATATGCCAGAGTTACTGTAAGCGAAATTTTAAAATAAAGAAAAAGAATTATTAAAACAGCAAAAATGGGGAGAATTCCAAAATTTACTTTCTCTGCATATTCGCTGTTTTAATAATTAATTATTTTTCATTATTTTAAATTTGTCTTCTTTTTCTACATAATCAACCGCTTTAAGGATAATTTTGGCAACATTGTTATTTATTTTTTGGACAAGTGTGCCGAAAAATTTTTAGCCCTAAAAGGGTGTCTAGAAATTTTCAGTCCTAAAAGGTTGCCGAGAATTTCTGTCAGCTTAAAAATGGCATGATACACCGTAGCGAAAAAAATTTTGGGAAAACAAATTCTAATCAAACAACTTTTCTATTTCAAATAAAAATGTTTAAAACATTTCTATATTTAAATATTCCATTATATAAAATAGATTACAATTTTAAAAAAAAACCTTGAAGACCTTACTTGACCTTCTTACGGTAAAAGATTCAGACGTGCTTTTTTTTTCTACTTACAATAAACCAAACTGATGTTTTTATGTCTATCAACATTAAAAAAAACAAAATTTAAATTAACTAAAAAATAACAAATATTCAAAAAACGAGTTTTAATTAAAAGGAAAATACATTGTTTTTTGTTTTTTTTAATACATCGCATATTGTTCGAATTGTAGTGTAGTGTCTAAATATGAATTAAAGATTGTTATAAGTGATAATATATAATTCGAAATTTGATTTTTAAGGGTCAATACCATTTCAAGATATTTATTCTAAAGTTTCTTTCATTCTTTCAATTAAACTCGTAGCTTTATATTCGTTTATATCAATATTGTTTAAATACGTTATCTAAATGGACGTTATCTTAAAATAAAGAACCATTAACCGATATTTTGATACAACACTTGAACTTCGATGAGTTGTATATTTCTGATAAGACATTACTATTGGAAACTGTAAATTGGGCTATACTGAAAATTATTAATGTTTTACATTTTTACTATTTAGTAAGTCTTTGTAAATGTGTATATCAGTGGAATAAAAACAAATTTTAGTTGATTATTAAATAAATAATAATAAAAAAGTATTCTAAATATTTCTGGTATTGTGATTACATATAAAAAGTAGTAGGTATTATAACAAAAACAAAATTAAAAAAAAAATTAATTTGTACCACTACAATACATGAAGGGTCAGGGATTACTTTGTAAGGAAGAACTGTTACTAAACCAACGGTTGTGCAAGGATTTGGTCAGAACCACGCTCCACCCCAAGATTTTTACACAATTAGGGTACCCACTTCGTGAGGCTGGATGGACACGGAGGGCTTTTGAAACCACAGGGAAACAATATTGTAAAAATGCTGAAACAATTGTATACCGTTCTACTTAATGAACTAACCGCAACTCTAATCAATTTTTCTGAATGATTTAAAGCTTATGGATATAATAATAGCTTCTAGAGAATTGTTTTCACGCTTATTGTTAAAATGTTATAAAAAGAAAAATTTCTTTTAATGAATGAATATTTAAAGAAACATCATTCACAGGATATTACGAATGCTCAAAATAGTTTATTAGAACTGTGTAGAACACCGAAATAACTAAATTAGGGTAGCAATTAAAATGTATTGTAACGAGGTTATCTCCTTGGGGAGGAGAGAAGCGATAGAAAACCGATCAATTTGATCAGTCCATTCGTGGACAATGTTTTTCTTTAGAAGAGTGTGAAAGAAAAAAAAGACTTGTGAACATTGTGGACTTGTACACATTTTGGTTAATTTTTTAATACAATAAATTTTTTTTTTGTTCATTGCGGTCTTTTTTGCATGGCCCATGTATCACGCAGCAGTATTATTATAATATTTTATTATATATCATTGTAACAACAGGTTATTGTAAAAAAAAAAAAAAATGTTCTGAGAAACAAGAATAATGCGATGAATACATATAAATCACGTAAAAAATACAATCGAATAACAAAAAAGTATTAGTTACATCATTATTAACCATTATAGCCAGGTAATTAAGCAGGAGTAATACCTATAAATAAAACAGATTTTAAGGAATTGACTTATAAATTATAAATTAGAATAATGTCAAGTAATAATTAAAATATAATTTTAAAAAATGGATAATGCAGACAAAATATAACAAATCGAAGTAACTAAAAAGGCCCAAAAAATAAACACCCATAAAAAGACTATACATTATATTTTACTATTTGAAATTTGAAGCCAAGCAATAAGCAATTATTTAAATTTACGTTCCGGCTGAGTTGGATAAAAAGTATTTTTAATTTCAATTACTACTAATTGAAATTGTGGAAATGAGATAATAATTTCAATGAATTGTATTTGGTAAATACAATTACTAGATCACCAACGGTAATTGTCATTGTGACCTGCAACTACAATTACTATTTCAGGCAAATTAATTGCAATTAATGATTATAATTAAATGTAATTGTAATTCGTTTTTGCCCAATTCAGCATGCCAGTAACATTAAGTATGTTAATCCCATGATCGCATCCGATTGAAAAAGAACAAAAAGTTTTGAATGTGTTCTTGAGATCCCTCCGTTAGATCTTTTCTTGCCCGCTGAATTGCCTCAATCACCTTGAGTAAACCTCTTACCTAATCAGATGCATCTTTTCAAATTTATTACATCTTCACTTTTTATTTTTTTACATATTGGCCTTGGGCTTATTTTTCTTTATTTATTAATTTACTAAAAGGTTGAGGGAGGGGGTTTCCATGATTTATAATTCTGGCTAAGCTCTTAGTGGAAGCTGAGTGCAATATAAAATTGAAATTTGAATATTAACAGGATCTTTATAGCCTAATAAATATTAAAAGACTTTCTATCGTCAAATTTTCGGAATCCTTAAGTATCTGAAAAGCTAGTACTCTTTCATTTATCAATTTTGAACTTTATGAATCTTCTTTTCAGACGCCTCGGAGGATTATGGGGGATTTTGGAATGAAAAGAGATATCTATTTCGGGCCAAAACTGTAACGAATGGGAGGTCTTTATAGATAATTTTATTTGTGACGAAATAAGGAGCGTCAAGAATTTTACGGAGGATTCAGGATTGGATACTGGAGGAATATGATGATTTGGTGGAGCTGTATGTCCAAATTGGTCTAATTATCATAGTGTATAATAGTTAGTTGTAGTAAATGGAAAGTTATATTATAAAAGGTGAAAATTAAAAAAATGTTAAATACCATATCCATAATAAACAAAGGGTGAAAATGTTGAGAGCCTAAGAAATCATTTCTCAAAGACTAAATTCGTTTACTGGTTTCTAACCTCCTAATAAGCTTTGAAGGGCAGTCGAGGTGAAATTTGTTTTTACTTTGTTTAACTTCCTTATATTCTCCGATATAGGGAAGTAAAGACGAGTTAATTCGAAAGGTTACGAACCTATGATAGCCTGTGAAGGTAGGGCCGGAATTTATTCCGTGGGAACGACACGAATAAAAGTCGCCCGATCTAGATGGAAGGATTCGAACTGGTGCCGCGGCAGATACGAGAATCCTTAGTAAATACCTCAACACGCTTGACTACAACAGCCTGTACAAAATTTCAAAAATCGTGGAAAAAAACATTTTAACACCATACGCTGTTTAAAATATTTATATAAATAAAAAAAAATGATTCACTCCACTTTTATGGAATTATTCTGCCTAGAAAACAACTCTACAATCCGAATATCAGCCCATTTAATGAAAAGTAGAAAATATATATAAATGTGTGTATTAGACAATCCCCAATATCGTATACTCGAGTTTATGAAATGGATATAAAATTCACCCTAACCTCCTCTTACAATGCCAAAGTCTATTATGTTTGGAGGAAATTTGGTACAAAATTATTGTTTTAAGAAATACCAAAAATTTCCAGCAACCATAAATCGGCCATTCGATATAACAGTCGATGTCTCCTGCGACGAAATAAAATATTAACACAATAGTGGGAAAAACAAAGTAATAATTATATAATGGAAATCATTACTGGCATTCTTATGTGGAAGAAATGTTTATGAAAGCGGTTTAATATTCATATTCTAATAAAAGTTTTAAATACCGAAGAAGTAAATAATTTAATTATAAAATTAACAAACCATTGTAAAAGTAGGTTTAAAAACATTCTAAAATAAGAGTTTCTCTCAGAGTTTTGTTATTTAATTAGGGTACAAGTTAACTTATAGATTGAAATTGACAATATGTTAAAATTTAATTATTAAAATAAAAGAAAAATAATTAAAACTATATTCAAGTACAAAGCAATAAAAAGTTATTTGGTGTGCACTGTTGATTGATAACAGAAGTGTGGGAAAGGAAATCATTTAGAAAGATGTCATGTCATGATGTTCATACATTATTGATAACTAATTTACCGATAATTAAGTTCACTTTTAAGGTTATACTTTAAGGATCCTTGTTAAGAAATCAAGCAATAATTTCAAATTAAATCTTATTTTTATTGTTATATTATTATAGCACCTTTATCGTATGGCGTAATTGATTAATCCCCCTATAAACCTATTTTTCATATTAAAAATAATAAAATTGGAATATTACAGAATTTAAACAATATAGTTACTGGAATGTGATACTGTTAGATTACACTAACCTTCCCAAGTGTAGGAAATAATACATAGTATAGTCTCTTCATGCTCTAGTCGACATTAAAGAACAAACGGCAGTAAAATGATAAGGAAATTGTGTCATTTTCGCTATTAAAATTTTATAACTTGTAACAGGCTTGTGGTGGTTCACTTTCATTTCGTTGCGGACCAAAGGAATGAATGTGGCTCAAATTAACTAACCAGTAGTACAACTCACCAATTCTTACCCAGTAGCATGAAGTATCATTCTTCGAGAAAATTACATTTTGTTTATAATGTCTGTCCATTATTTTTATTGATTGTCTACTAGTTCATATTTAAAATTCTAGGTATTGAAAATGGATGTTATCACTTTCAATATTTTTAAGATGAAATTAGATCGTAGAAATTCACAATAAATAAAATCTTGACTTTTAATTCAAGAGTGGTGTTGTAAATACATTACCATAGCTAAAAGTTAATAAAAATATTTTATGATAACATGGTAGCTATTTGAAGTACAATAAACCGAATCTCTCAATTTGATTTTACTATGTACGTTTACTTTTGACAGAAGTATTTTTATTTATGCTTAAACATATATGTTGTTGTATGTATGTATGTTGGTATGTTTCTTGTCATTCTTTATAGTTAATTCAAAAAGAGAGAAATGAGAAGTTTGGTAATTTTTGAAACCACCGTAAATATACGAAGTCTTTTTGAAGGATGCTCCAAAAAAAAAAAGTTTGCTGGGATATAAACATTTATTTGGCGAGGCAAACTATCAACATGAACATATTATCAAAATAAAACATTTAGAAATAAAATAAACGAATAGGAATTGAAATAAAAGGCATTTAAGATAAAATAAAATTAGCAAAATAAATAATGAAAATGAATAAACGAATTTACTGAATCAATATTTATACATAATACAAGAGACGCTCCTAAAGAAAGGATGATCTACTCCGATAGGTCAGAGGAAGATATTTCTGACTGTAACAGTAGAGTAGCTATTGGTGTGAAGAAATTGATGCTGAATTTCTTTCAGAAGTGGGCCCACGTCTATACCGGCTCAGTAATGTATTCAATAGTAATATTTTAATTAAATTAGTCACCACAATGGTACTTATCCAACGCATTGAACTGTATTATATTAATCACAATTAACAGTCATTATGCATCAACATCAAAATGGCCACACTGCACTGTGCGAACAGAGACGGGGTCTGGTTGTGAATATCAAAGATCGAAATTAACAATTAAAATGCATTTAAACCACAATTGCTAAACAACACGCAGATAGGGTTTGCTAATAGTCATCACTAACAATAAAAATCTCTAAACAAACGCGTAGTAAGTTATACTGGATAATTCGCAACAACTGATTTAAAAAAGTAAACCATGGGCCTGTTAGGGGACTCCTACCAAACAACCCTTAGCAACTGATTCTCCCACCCTTAAAAATTATAATGAAAAAAAGAAAATACATATGTTTAAATAAATAAAATTTTATCCATTTTAGTTTCAAATCATTTATATTCTATTTATAATTCCGACGTTTCGGCCAATTCGGCCATCCTCAGAGGCAATCTTAATACAATTTTAGAATTAAATCCTTCAAAAAACACAAGCTCATGCTATTCTGCCCAGGTCAATCCAAAAATTACCCTAATAAGTCAATATTCACATTTTTATTTTTATTTTAATGTGAAAATTTTCACAATTTTCACATTAAAATAAAAATAAAAATGTGAAAATTGACTTATTAGGGTAATTTTTGGATTGACCTAGGTAGAATAGATTAACTTAACATTAACTTCTTTTTTTAAAAATAATTTAGTTCTGAAATTGTATTTAGATTGTCCCTGAAGATGGCCGAAACGTCACACTTATAAATAGAATAAAAATGTTTTGAGACTAAAATGGATAAAATTTTATTTATTTAAACGTAATTAACCAGTCTAAAAAAGATTTTGGATAATAAATAAAAATATATATGTTCCTTATAAATAAACTTAACTTTTTAAAGAAAATAAAAATAAATGTAACTAGATTAAACATTAATATTATTTATAAATTAATTATTAAATTTGGCGTTAACATTAAAGCTGGCTGACTTAATCAAAACTTTTGTAATGTTTTAATATTTGTTAATCATAACGTTTTACGTTCAACTAGCCATAAATCACTAACCATAAATTAATATTAACATTTTCTAAATAAAATATATTTCCTTTATATCAATAAATTTATGAAATCAGCTTTAAAAAATCCCGTAAAAAAAGCTAAGTTCATAAAAAAATACGGTTATTATCGCTTACGACTGAACGCCTCGAATATAGCCGGGCATATGTAACCCCAGTATTATATAGTATGTAATCCTTAATAATACTAATCGTAAACCATTTTTCAAGCTACTTTTAAAGCATAAAATGTTGATTGAAAAATGAACCAAATTTTTATAAAAATATGTAGTATAATTCAAGTTAGGCACTTCTGTAATGAATTTAAACAACGAACAAGATATTGTAATATTACATTGAGATCATCAATGACCCACAAATAGGTAACGTTTTGTTATTGCTTTATTATTTTAAATATTTTAATATTTGTTATATTTGGGGGAATTTGTTGATCAAATGAAATAGGGGTTGTGAAATAGAAGGGAATGAAAAAAAAGGAATAAATCGAAAAACTTGTAGTTAGTTTGTAGACTGATATTAATTGTAAAAGAAAAGTAAAAGAAAACTGTGGAAAAAAAAATGTTATCTTTCTATTATATTATATCATGTCAAAATATGTAACTTATATTTGTCCAGTCACGGATTGATCAGTATGCTGTGTAATGTAGCAACCCGATGTATTTGGGCAGCATGAATAAATAAAGTATTTCTTTCTCTCTCCAGATTAATTGTTGTAATTAGTACATTTTCACAGCTACGGTTGTCATTGTTATGGATGTTACTAGTTTCTCATAGAAGCCTATTGCAGAACTACCTCACCTTAGTTTGTGCTTTCACATCTCACACTTAACAAATTTTTGAATAGTTTCCCAAAAGGTTGATTTCTAATGCGGAACCGGCTTTAGAAGATATCCCGGGATAAAAGTTAGCTTAAAAAAAAAACTTGTTCTTGTGAAATCTATAGCGGTGGAAGTTCGTAGCACACGTGGAAGTTCGTGACAACGTTGCATCTAACAGCTCCATAAAAAGGAAGGAATGTTGAAGGCGTCTTACAAAATACTTCCCACGTACGATCGAATAGCCTGATAAGTGATATTGATATGTTTACATTTCTAAAACAGAACATCTTTCAACAAAAACAATATATATTTCTTTATATTTAACAGAGCTTGATTTTCATAGGGAATTAAATTATTTTATATTTGCTGTTGGAACAGTAGTTATTTTAGTTGGGATTAAGAAATTCTAAATCGTTGGCCGCCCGAACCAGTCTTCTCAACACCTGCCTCTTAGGGTACTTCTTTCCAGTTTGCTTCATTCAGCTCTTTCGCATCTTTGATCCTTTTTATCCATATGGTTTTGGCCTCCCACGTGGTCTTTTGCTAACCATACTGTTCATAACTATACTATTCATTGTTGTGTAAAGGTGTCCTGATGGATTGCTTCGAGCCAAATGTTCCATCTTAACCTCCTACTTACAATATCATGAGGTATTGACTGACCAGTCTCTGAAAGCAGTTTACTGCTAGTTGTTCCCCTCCATTTGTTTAAGCTCTAATCTCTCAATTCTGATTTCTAGAGTACACGTTAGAATCCAGATCTGGCAGCCGTTGTAGTAAAATGTATAAAAAAATAAATAAATTTATCTTATTCTGTACACTTGATTTATATTTTATATTTATGAGACTAATGATGAGACTTTTGACTTATTCTTCTTGATAAACAAGTTAAGAAGTTATAAGCAGACTTGCTGCTGGAAATAGAGCCTATTTCTCCATTATAAGGTTAATCAAAAGCAAACTTGTTAGTCGTACCACCAAGTTCACCCTGTACAAAACGTTGATTAGGCCAGTCCTCACATACGGTGGAGAAACTTGGACGCTGAGCAATAAAAGCATTAACCTGCTAGGCAGGTTTGAAAGAGTAATTCTGAGGAGAATCTTAGGGCCCGTATGCGAGAATGGTAATTGGCGAAGAATGAAAAATGGTGAACTTTTGAGCTCTATAAGGAATGTAGCATCTCCTCGTACATAAGGAAACAGAGGCTTAAATGGCTTGGCTATGTAGTGAGGATTAGCGTGGAAAGAGTGGCTCATAAACTGTATAGTGTGCGGCAAAGTGGTAGGCCGAAGGGCCGATGGAGGGATGCTGTGAGGCGAGATCTGCGACAACTGAGGATCCCAGTTACCCTTACAGAAGACAGAGAACGATGGTTGGCGGCCGTTCTGGTCACGCAAAACTTCGAGCACAAATTAATCTTAACTATGTTTGAAACAAATGATCCTCCTATTAATTAATTACTAAGTGGATGATTATTTATTTATTTATTAATCACTTCATGTGTTTTCAAATTGTTGAATATCCTTGCTACTGACTTAGTTTAAAAGAGAAAATCGTTATTCCTAACCAAAATCATTATTCAAAGTTCCATTTTTGACTTAATCTAATTTTGATCTGAATGACTCATTTATGCTGAGGTTTCAGCAGTTTAATTTTTTTCTAAAATTAATTCTTAAAAGAACTCTCAGTACGTTTTGATTTTTTCTCACATGGCTTTGGTTGTTAGAATAGGTTCGCTAATTGCATACCAACATTGCGTGTGCATACTTTAGGAACATTTTATGTTAAATCAAGAAAGCGTTAATTACTTAGCCTTCTTTAGAGTTCTTTAAAATGTAGGCATTCTACCTCGCGCAACAAACCGTAAACAATTATAATTTTCCAAAAAAACATACAAAAGTGAATAAAAATACATAAGTAAAAAAGAAAAACTCAAAACTATTTGAGTATACCATATCAATACCAAGGTTTTAATGGTCCACAATATAACTTCCACCACTTATAACCAATCAAAAGTATTCAAAACATAATACTTTAGTATTGCTAGATTTTTACATACTCGTGGATTAAGCGATTTCTCTCTTTCTATCCTCCACCTTTGATTTACAAATATATACAATATACAAAATCTTTCTATTGCCTAGGCCAGGCTAGAGCGACGTAGAAACTTTCTTTCTATGCTTTATTTATTTATTTTTTTATTAATCTATATATTTTTTTTCGTACTTTCTCTCTTAGCCCAATATCATTCATCCCCCCCCTCTTGAGCATAAATAGACTTAGATTAATGATTTACTATAATGATTGTTTGAGAGTGGTTTATTTCATTATTAACACACAATTTGATCTAAATATACTCTCAAATTTAATTTTCAGAAACTCTCCAGCGTTTCGGCCCTCAGGCCATTTCCAAGGCCCTTGCTCAAAATTCTGTATTCTGTATTAATAAACTTAATTTAAAATATAAAATGTAATTAATAACAATTTTAAATAAATAACAATATAAAAAAGTATAAAAATATATTATATAACACATAAAAATAATTGATAAAAGCATTGATAAACAAACATATAAAAAAGTAATAAATATTAAAGATTACACTTAATAACGTTGGATACTTGTTTATTTTGCAATTTCTACCAATATATTTTCAAGCTTTTAATTATGTACATTATTTAATTTCACACTTATTCTCATTGTGTTAATTGTATTTTTTTTTCCATTGTTTACATTCGAAATAGTATTTTCCCTTTGCAAGAACGGGTTTTGAAAAAACACATTTTATTTAATTGAGAAAATAAACGAAAATATTTAAAAAGGAAAGTTGAGAAACATTGTAAAAGGGATATGAAAATCTATTTTTTAAGCGCATGGAATAATTTAAAAGCAGCAGATAAATATTCATACATTCTAATAAGCAGTTTCGAATGCTCAATGTTCTCAATCTGACCATGATTTGTTTATGTCGATGTTTTATCATAACTGTACATCATTAACCAAGTATGGTAAACAATTTAGATTTATTGTGAGTATTATTAAAACATATATAAAGGGGTGTGGTCATTGAAGTAATTAATAATGAACAAATAAATGTAATTATTTTTATTTATGACGGCCTTCATCAGGGCTAGAAAAAAAACCAAAACGAAATAACAACCATGATGTAGTTAAAGGAAAAGAGGGAAAAACTTTATTAAAAAAAAGGTTGTGCTGCCCAACATGGGTGTCCCTGCCTACACCCATGTTGGGCAGCACAACCTAATAAAATTCAATCATTACATTTAAAATATTTATTACCTATAATCACTATAAATTATTGTTAATGAAACTTGAAAATCGAACATAAATTTAATTATTGTACATAAATACATACAATACACACAATTAATACAAATATATAAGAGTTGGTAAAGGAGTTTGCTATGAGAGCATCAGCCTTCTGGGATTGCCGTCAGAAATATTAACCACCTTTTCCACGATGGTTGCCCTCTTTAATTTATTATCAACTAACACTCTGAGATTATTAAAATGGCAAACTGTAAGTTATAGTAGGAAGGATGAAATTTAAAAAAAGGTTCTTTTTTATTCGTTTCCCTCATTATTTTTAGAAATAAGTATATGATAAATAATTGTGTTCATTGAATGATACTTTTATTACTGAAGAATCGACGTATCTTATCCCTTCAAAGGTGTGGTCATGATCTTGTGATCTGTGGAGATTTCAACTAAGCAATGTTACCTTTCTAATTGTAAAATGTTTCCAGAAAGAGATAATCTATCAAATAAGTTCAATATTTTCTTTCTTTTCTTTTCTTGCGTCTCAAAAATGTAGGGGGGCGCGGCTATTGGGCTGCTAAATACACAGCATACTTTATTTAAATCTTATTAAATATAGACGTAGTCAAGTAAAATTATAATATATGATAGTAATATATAATTTTTATTTTTATTTTATCTTTATTGTTCTTTTATTTTTTTCTTCCAATACTTTATTTTTTCTTAAAAAAAGAAATAAATATACATACAAAAGTAATAAAGATTATAGATTACAATTAATAACTTTTGATAGCCATTCATTATTTTTCAAATTCTATCAAAATATTTTCGTGCTTCTAATTATATCATGTATATCATCAAACTTAATTTTGTTTTCATTAGTTACATAGTGAACTGTTTAATTTGGTAATTTTTCTAATATTTTAATTTTGTTTATCTTCCTTTAGTATCATTTGGTATCCTGTTAATTTATTGCTATACATTCTTTTTTTCCATTCTCTATATCATGGTTGTTATCTCATTTTTTTTAGCCCAAATGAAGGCCTAAAATTTAGGCCGAACGTTGGTAAAAATAAAATCAGTTTTGCTTATCAATGTCCCTTAATAATCCATTGATCTTACAGTCTAGCCATATTCCCCTCACATTGAATCCGCAGTAAACAATAAATAAATCATTAAACAATTTTTTTTCTAAAAAACCCTATTTTTTAAATATAATTTATTTATGGTATTTACAACTGTATTAAAATATAATAATAATTTATTTATCTGTTTATGGGGCAGCCCCCGTAACTGTATTAAAATATATAAAACTAGTTAATTTTCTGTTAGTTATAAAATGGTCTAATACATATATGTGGAGAATCTACCCTTTGATATAATTCCAATATAAAGACACATTTAAAGAAATATTTTATGGACAGTAAAAATATTTAAATTTTTTTCTTTCTAAATCATTAGCATTGCAATCTATATTTTAAAAAAATAAATAAATTAGTAAGAGATTAGAACTCATTAGTATCCAGTTAAGTGAATCAATTACTTGTATATTAATGTAGAAACATTACTAATTAACCTTATAATTAATTGAGTTTGTCATTTATTTAAATTTTGATGAAACGGAACGTTAATTGAAATACATTCCATTTCTATCTAGAGATCTATATATAACAGCTTAATGAGAAGGATTGTACAATACAGATTATTATTTAGTATATACTCTAAATGAGTTACAAGGATTCTTTATAAAACTTTATTATAAGGAATACTTGAATAATTGGAAAAAAATTAAAATAGTATTATCATGTTTGTTTTTTACTATCAGTGGTTCATTGAAAGTATTCACTATACAAAAACTAAAAAAAGAATAACCAAAAGTTTATTTACAAAAACTGAAAAAATAGACACTTGAATTTTCAACACTAAAATCAAACAGGACAACTTTATGATAAAATGCAAGAAATTGAATATATATAAATAAATATATTCTTTATTTATTCTAGGAGGCATCCTTTAAGAATAACATTACAGAAAATATGTGAAGAGCCTTAGAGAGAAAAGAAAAAAAAAGAATAATTAACAAGTAATTTTTAGGACTTTAAACAGAAACAATGTACACATGTGATATTAATAACTTAACAAAAAAAATAATATTTACAGAATGATACTAGTTATAAGTACCTATGAAAATTAAATAGTTAATACAAAAGTGTTTATACAGTTTGTATGTGGATTTATTTGTGATGTCTATTTTAATTCTATTAGAACTGGAATGTAAGGGTATGATGGAATAAGTGGAATTTGAAGGTGGGTTATTAAGGTGATGAAGGTTGAGGAATAGGATTTGACAACTTTTGATACCCTCTTCGATTTTTAAAAATCTAATATATAGATATAAAATAAAAATTTAAATAAATGCATTATAGAAATATTAAGCACCTGATATAAATTTAAAAGCATATGTAAAAAATAAATTTTGAAATGTGGAAAAATATAGAATATTCAAAAAATGATATGTAATAGCAAGTAAATAAACAAAAAAAACAATCCAATAAAAAGACATCTCGTATGTGCTAAGGAAGTAGAGGTGTAAATTAAAAAATATAATGTCTTCTAGATAGAAAACAATGGTTTTCAATATAAAAAAAAATTAGAAGTTCAATAGAATCAAATATGGAATATTTATATTTATATTTTTTGATTTATGGGATATTTATATGTTTATATTTATATTTATATTTTTTGATTGATGGAATATTTTTATGTTTATATTTATATTTTTTTGATTTATGGAATATTTTTATTTTCTCTATATATTTATATTTTTTGAATATTTAATAATTAAATATGGAAATAACCCGTTCGATTGCAGTATGCGATGCTAATGAACTAGAATGATCACATTGACTATCCCCATCTACTGCGGAATATGCAGCTGCATAATAATTTTATGGATAAATTGCAAGCGTGTGCTAGTATAAAAAGAAACTCACATTCACATTTATATTTATATAAATATAACCCAGGACATCTGTCAACTAACTAAATCATAATGTAAAATGTTTATTTTTATTGCGTGTCATTCGACGCCTCTGGTTAGAGATTTGGCACATTATCAAAAATGTATTTTCTCTTCATATTATCATCGTTCATTGCCCGCAATCTATCGATCGTTGAGAAATTGTTGTTGACAAAACCATATTAGAGATCTGAAAAAACATAAACTTAATTCAGAGATGAAAGATGTTCGAAAAAATAAAGGTAACATTGTTAAAAAATTTTAAAATCTGTTTTTTCCGAACCAATATTACTTGATATAGTTTCGCTTATTTAAAATAAAACCTTTTCTATTGTTATAATTTAGTTTTTCCTTTACCAATGTGTGATTACATAAGAGTCAATGAAGTGAAATCTAATACGTAAGAATTATGGTATATTAAAGTTTTGGCCTGAATTATAGGCCCTTATCATGGTAAAGTACAAACAAGATTACAACTTCAATCTAATAATAAGATAAAAAATAAATAATAAAGCATAAAATAACAAATATTAACGTAAGACGACAGCGTATAATGTTAAAATTATTGATATAAAGTTAATTTACATTCAATAAACACAGTAAAATAATTTTCGATGTTTTTTTTTTAATTCTCTTAATTAATTAATTAATTAATTTCTTTTTCTACTCTTCTTTTTTTCTTATATTTATTTTTAATTTCTTTTCTTTTCCCCTACACTCCCATACTCAATGTTTTAATACTGTGTGTTATCTTCGAGTATTATTTCCTATAATGTAAGTCATCTACTTATATTAGTATTTGAAGACCGCGTGGAATATACAGGTGTCAAAAAAACTTGAATGTCTTCTTAAAAACGAAATCTAAGTCTGTCTTTGAAAATATCCAGTTTTTTCAACTCCAACATAACATAACATTTAAACATAATTATCCATTTTTCATATAAACCTATTAATCTGAACCTGCAATTTTTTTTCTATAGATTCATATGCTCAATATATTTTAAAATATTATTTTTACATTAAAACATCTCCTAAAAAATCTAATTTTGATTTTTAAATTACTGTCTTGATTATTATTATTAAATTTTATGTCATAAATGTTGAGAGTTCATTAATTCGTAAATATCGCCTGTTTCTCCCTTAACCCATGAACATAGCACTTTATATCCCATAATAGGTATTTTTCTTACACATTTTTGGCAGATGTACAACTGTTTTTTGTTGTTTTTTTTTACAAATAAAGTTTGATCACACTGGAATATTATACTTTTTACATTTTATTTTCCACAATAATAACCTAATTTTGAATAAATGTGATATCGCCTTTGTTTTCCTAGAGGTCTTCATTTTTAACCAACTTTTTTCTCGTTATACTACTTTTTATTTTTGTTTTCTATTCTATTATATACTTGTTATTGTCTAGTTGGTATATAGTCCTAACAAATAGCCTCAATTCTAGCCGAAACATTAATAATCATTCTATAAAAATAGGTTTTATTTATTAGGTTTATATTTATCCTATAATAATAATATATATATCCTAATAAGTTTTATATATCCTCTGGATTCCTTCCACGCACTGTAAACAACTTCTTTTATATAAATAAAAACTTTTATAAAAATAATTAACGTACCCTTATTATCAGGTGATTTTGATAATGAGGGTAAGTTCCGAATTTGGAGGGTACGATTTAATTTAGATTGAATATTTTCTAACTTGTATATATCATGGTAAAACCTATGTTAATATCACTCCTATCTCTAATTGTGATAGAGACATAAATGAGGGTAAATATAACCAAAGAAATATTTATGTAACACAAACCGAACAAAACCTTTCAATATAAAAATTCAGACTCAGGTTTCATAATAAGCCAACACTTACATTTTTTGCAAAAAAAATTCTCTCACAACAAGTTGTATATCGCCCCCCCCCCTCCCAAATAGATATTATTTTTATCTCTTCCGGTCCTCCCTATCTGCTAATTTCCCTGAATAATTTTATCATTTACTCCATCGTACTTCGTTTTCCTTGAGTTATCTTTTCCTCTTTCTGTTTTCGCCCAAAATTCTGGAATTTTAGTTAATTACTAAATCACATCTTTCTACACGCTATCATACATTATTTTCCTGGAATTTTTTTTTCCACCTTATTTTCCTCTATCAAGTAAACTTCTTGATGAATGTCAATCTTTCCTTTATTTACGAACTATTTCAATCATAATTCAAAGGTGCTAAGGATATATCTCTGATTTTTTTATTTCTATGTTATTGATGTATATTTTTTAGAGCCAAGATAAATCTACATGTTCCGTTGCCATTTCATTTCAAGTGATAATTGAGTGTTTAGTTGACTTTGCTTGGAGTAAGGTGGTCAACCATAATACATTCAATTATGTATTAGATTATATCCGAACAAATAATCTAATTAATCGTAGTGATTGATACCTTCATGAATAAAAAATTATAATGATTTCTTAAAGGCATAATACAATTTTTAATACGGACTTTTATATTGTTACTTAAAAATGTATATTAAAAACATTTAATGTAGACTCTATCGACTATAAAAAAAAAATTTAATAAGTGCTAATAGTAATGGAAATTCATCTCAAGCATCTATAAAACGTAGTCATCATCAATAAAACAAAAGGTTGTAAAATATACATATAATCCTCATGTTTGGTTTTTATTGTTTGTATGACATGGAAACAGGAATAATATGTGCTGTATCGCCTGCCTAGATGATAGATGTCTAACAAACTTAGGATGGTCAAATTATCTTCAGTTTTAATATTATCAAGTTTCTTCAATCGCCTTGTAAGAATAGTATCGATATTGGTCAATCGAGTCTAAACAGTCTTATCGATTCAAGAAATTACGTCATCTAGGTTCACTATTTTCAATTCTCAATAAATAAAAAACACAAAAAATAAGTGTTCTACTCTCTAAGCATCACTTTTTTTTTGTATTATTAAAAAACAATTATGCCTGTATGTTTTTCCTTTATTAAAAAAATATTAAACTCTCTACTATCTGTTAAAAAATATATTCTTAATTTTAGTAAAACATGACACACAATTTTCGTTCCACTGGGTAAATCCTTAACCATAAGTTAGTAATTATATATTAAGTAATTATATTAATCCTGGACGGGATGATTATTAATTCGAATGATTTTCTAAATAATAATTTAATTCCATCCGCCATAATTTATCTTATTGTTTCATTAACCTTCAATTTTTAACTGCTTGTTTAGCACTATGTGTTTACTAATTTACCTAATAATCAATTAAATAAATGGAAAATATATTTATTTTCTTACATAATATATTCCTACCAGTTAAATTTATTTTAGCAATAGCTACTCAATTTCATCAATCGCGTAATTTGGGATATTTTTTTTTAAATACGGTGTATTTAATTGAACACTGTTTTAAATGCCATATATATTTAATTTGATACTATTTTAAATTCAATATATTTAATTGGATACTATTTTCAATGCAGTATATTTAATTGGATAATATTTTGAATGCAGTATATTTAATAATTAATTGGAGGTTGATTTTTTAAAAATTAAAAACAAAATATTCAGGTAAATTAAATCTTGTTTGTTAATGTATAAAAAGACGTTTGCATGCAAGATAAGTATTATTGGATACAGCTACGATTTTGAAATTTATTCTTTAAATAGTATCATGGAATTCTCAAAAATAATAAGAAAATTCAAATTCTTATTTTAGAAATAATTTTAAAATGAAAAATAATTCATTTCGGTATCTAGAAAAAAACAAAATTGATGAGGAAATGAAAGCGAGGTTAAAGGTGGAAAATGTTTTCTATTTTTAAATTTCAAAATTTCTTAGCTCGCGCCTTCTGTCCAAAATCTCAAAAGTTAGAATTTACAAAACCATTATCTTTCCGATTGTAGTTCATAGATGTGAAATGTGGCCTCTTATATTATGAACAGCGCCTTAAGGTTTTTGAAAATAAAGTATTACGTAAAATATTCGGACCGAAAAAAGATGAGTTAACGTAGATTTTAAAAGCCTACACAAGAATGAATTGTGGGAACTGAACCTGGTAAATATAAGTTAAGTTTTGGGGACTTTGTAACGAGGGGATCCCTAAAATGTTTATAAACTTTGAACCGACGGTTAATACTCCTCGGAGATCTCCGAGGTGTAGACCGAAACGTAGACGGGTAGATTGCGTTGGGTCTGATTTGGTAAATTTGGGTTTGGAGGTGCGTCACTGGACAGATGTATAATACAGAACGATTGGTGGCATCGGAATCGAACCTACGGTTTCGTTAAACCTTTGTTATTATTATTACATAATAATAATAAAATTGCTTTCCTCTATAAAAGGAAATACCAACTGCATACTTAACATCAATCCCAGTAGGTTGAGTGTGGTATTAAATACAATGTTTTTATCTTTACTACTGTCTTTGTAGGTATTAATCTGGGACAAATACAACTGTTTACATATGGTCTGTAGTATTGTTAGCATGTAAGTTTCTGACATGTTTAAAGAAATCTTTTAATTCTAACTCTCAATCTCGTTTCAAATCTGTTTTATTGATACGGGTTCAATAATAGTATCAAATGTGATTAGGGGAGATAGCTCAGCTTTTATCAGTTGTATTTGAACAGGGATTAACAATTAAACTTACTAAATATTGTCTTATTTATATAATGGTGTTTGCATAATTTGATTTAAACAAAAATTATTGTTATATTTCTTTGGTTTGTACATCGGATAACATCAAATATGCCGACGACAGTGTTGAGCAATAATTAGTTGCATTTACAATTACTTAATTTGAAACTAAAAAAATTAAATTAAAATTTGTATTACTAATTTCAACTACTTGATAAATAACTGTAATCGTAATAATGATCTGGTATAATTACTTGTCGAACCAAAGTAATTGCATTTCTTGATTACCATAAAATTTTATAGCAATTAATTTTTTCCCAATACTACCCAATGAGTAATAAATACATAAAGTAGTTAAAAGATATATATCAGATTTAATTTCTATTGCCCTTCAATAAAATCATTCTTATTTTTATTAGATTTAATAAAACAAAATTCACGTCTTAAGTAATTTATCATAGTGGCAGTCAGAATTGTACATTAATTTTAATGTAATTTAATTTTCACATTCTCTTACTTATACGTTTTCGACGAAAATACACGTTTTTGAGGTCTCTGAGTAATGCATCAATACCAATTTTATAACGATTTTCTCTGAGGTTGGGAATAAAGGATCACAAACAATTTCGTTTTAATTAAAGATCAACACTTTCAAACAAATAATTGATATATATATTGTATTAAACATTTAAGGCTGTTTTGTGTTGTAACAACAACTTTGATAAAATCGACTGATAAAATCGCCTCTTTATACAATCGATTTTTTACATTGTATCGACTTTCTAAAAAAAAAATCTATTGATTTTGAGTAAACTCGGTATATTAAATGGTTTTTTAGTATCAGCTGGGTCTTATCCTCAATGAAATTGTTGAACACAATTACATTGTTTTCTTCCATTTCTTTTCCTTCATCATTTCATTAATTTTCTTTCCATAGCTTTAACGTTTAAATTATTATTAAATTAAAATATTCATATCTCTTTGTTTTTGTTTTTCGGCATTATATAATTTTAAATTTTTATTTCCTTAATTGTGTTATTTTACTTACTTATTTAATTACCTATTTACATGTTTAAATATCTATATATAGGTTTTATTTTCCATTTCTTTCATAACTTTATTTTTATTAATTTTCATTTTGTATAATTATTTACTTTAATCATTCTGTTTATATATTTTTATGTATTCATTGGTTATCTTGACCTCTGTACTTAGCCCTGATGAAGGCTAGAAATTCTGGCCGAAACGTTGGCGCTATTAAATAAGTTTTTCAACTTGTTTGTGTTATTTTCTGAAAGCTCCTCCAACCATCTTCTCCTCATAAGATTTAACGTAGAAAGTCGAAGAGTGTAATGAAGAATTACAAAAAGCTAGGATTAATTTCATTCCAAATAGGATGGAATGTGAAAATTGTGTGATGCTCGCTCTGTACCAAATTTTTCTTCTTCCTGTTTATTTATAGAAATAGTGAATACAATTACTGAAACAGACAATAAATATTGTTGATTGGTTTCGTTCTGAAAGTGGAGAGAAAAAGGCCACGAAATACGGAACAGGCTGAATATATAATTTAAAAAACATAAGAAAGAACGCGTCGAAATTTACTTTACAAAAATGAGATGTTGACCAAACATTTTTTATTAAAATGAATATAAGGTGTAGAAGAATAAAAGAAATATTTTAGGATAGTATTTTGAGAAGAAAATCGTATTTTTATGCAATCTTAATATAATAAATTAATCCAGACATGAAATACCTTTAACAAAAAAGTCGCGTACACATACAAATATGAATCAATCATCAATAATTTGTCATATATAGGCTCCCACGCGGCAGATAAAACCTCAGTTATCGCTGTCAAATACAATAAAGGGTGATGGAACACTTGCAGAAATATAACTTATCTCTATTATTAAAAAAAGAAAAAACTATAATACAACAGCAAGAAAAAGTAATTAAGAATAGATTTGAAAATATACCAGATATATTATGACTCTGTGACGATATTCGTTTTAAAATTCCTTTAGAGATATTTTGAATAATGAAAATAATGTCTTAATATCCTAACCTACATAAACAAAAATTTTAATTAAATACTTAGTTGCTTTTAAATAGATTAACTAATTGGATTAACCATAATTATATCATAACCAAAATCGGGTTCTTCAATCTAGATGTCAGTTTTTAATATTTTTACATGATTTTTTATGGCTCAAGATTTCCATTGAAGTCTTATTAGATTATTATTATTATTATTTAATCACCACAGAGTGAAAATATTAGGATTAATTTCTTGGAGCCACCGTGAAATAAATATTAACTCCCCTCGCCCCACAACACCTACTCAAATATTTTTACATGGTTTTCCATTATAATTTTTAAAATAAAATGACACTCATATTCTACATAACTTCATTAATTGAAGGTTTTTGTCAATATTGGTAACCTAAAATGAGGCTGAGCAAATGAGATTACAATTACAAGTAATTGTAATTCATTATTACAATTATATTTACTAAATATAATTCTTGTTGGGGCCTGCAGTGACAATTAGTTGTTAGTTGTGAGCCAAAGTATTTAATTTAAATTACTTATTATAAATAATAGTAATTACGATTTGCCCAAACACTACTTAAAACTATTCGAGCTTATTTTAATTTTTTTTTTTAATAATTTTTGAACAATAGAAGTTTCTTTTTTTATGTAGATTTTCAGAAACGATCCAAACGTTAGTTCTGTTTTCAATTAGAGTGATGTGAAAAATTTGAAAAAGAAATTAAAAGATATCAGATAAATGTGTACGACTTTTAAATAGGGACAAGTAAAAATTCATCTAAATATTTGTCTATATAATATACTCGTAATAGTAAGTTTGACTGCTAATAGTGTGTTCGATTTTATTTATTTCATTTTTTTTCGTAACCTCCTTTATTATTATATTCGTTTATACACATAAACATATTAAATGTTAAATGTATATCAGCATTATATATTACGATATTATAATGATTATAATATATTACGATATTATTTCATTGGCTAATTGTTTATAATAGTGCACGTATTCGTTACCTGTCAATGGGAGTAAAGAGAAACTTTTCTTAAATATTAAATCTTCTCTTGGCACTTAAAGGCGCAATGCGTATATCATCCCGCATAACAACCTAGCCCTCGATGAGGGCTTTTGTTGTCTTAGATACCCAGCAAGAATGACTATTTATAAAGGAGTGATACTGGATATTCAGAGGTACGCCCACATGATTTCGGAACCTTCTGCTCAACCAGATACGCTGGTTGGATGGATCTACTGCGAGTTTCTCATGAGGAAGTTTTAGAATTGTATGTTCCTCTCGACTTTCTCCTACGTGAAGGTTCATTTAGGAATACATTTAAAATAGAAGACTCAATTGTTCTACCGAAAAACATCCATATTAAAATGCCATGGATCCCTCCCCCCAAAAAAACCAAAAAGATAATACGAGAAGATACCGTAGAAGGTGTTACGTAGAGGAAATAGTTTCCCACCGCTCGACATGACGCTGATTCGATTCTTATTTACTACTGTGTCTCGCTAATCCTAATAGAGCACGGAGGTTTCCGAGCTAAAATACATCGAAAGGGCTATACTCATTGATGACAGGTGGAAAGCCGCGGTGATTTCAGCCCAATCTAATCTGTTAGGAAGAGAAACCTACTCCTGGAAGACCTTCTGACAGAACTGACCTGCGCCAGAGAACAAGAGCCGTTTTAGGAGAATGTGTTAAGCCGTCACCTTAGCAAACTCGTTACTACGGCAGCGTCGGTTCGATTCTAGCCTTACTTTAAGGTTTACTTTATTTCTTGTCGGCCCCACGAAATGAAATCTTTCATATTCCTCTTTTATTTTTTTTTATAAGAATTTATTTATTGTTACTAACAACTGCATACAATTATATACAACTAGTAAATTTGCTATTAGGTATAAAATTACATGATACAAACTAGAGAATCTACCCATTGAAAGAACTCTAATAGCGTTTCTAGAGAAGAAGATCTCGGTGGCAACTTCTTTTAAGACGCCTAGGGGGATTACCAGAAATTGAAGAAGAAGCTAGATTAAAAACAAGGGGATTTGGGTGGTTTGAAAGTTTATATTGGAAGGATTGGTATCTGGTTCTGGCCAAATCGGCAACATATTGGACATTGAGGTCCTGATGGATGACTTGATTTGTGACAAAGTAAGGAGCATTAAGGATTTTGGACTGTAAGGAATCGATAAGAAAGGTTCGATAAGTAAAATTCGATGGCTTAGTGGAGCCCCAAAGCTCAACTCCATATGTCCAGACTGGACTTATTTTAGTAAAGTAGATCAGTCTTTTGTACTTCCCAATATGGTACGAATAAGTTGATAACATATAGAATAACGCTCTCTCCCTCGTCCTCCCCCCTCTCCCATGTTTGTCAGGAAGGGAGTGAAATAAAAGAGGACGGAATTCAAAACTTGATTAACCGAATTCACGTTAATTGTTTTGCATTATTATTCCACGTGTCGTTGCATGCAATACTTAGTATGCTAATGTGCTAATGTGTCGGTACCCGTATCACCGGAAGGGGGTGCAGGAAGGAAATAAATAAAAAATAACCATACATAAATCAATTACGAATAGAATATAAACCTGTTATTTTTTTTTATATACAACGCTATAGTAATAAAATATTGTCTTCAACAACATGCACTTGTCCAAAATTTCAATCATAGTTGATACAGATTTGTATAATGTTTCCCAAAAAATATGGGGACAAATCAAATGTTAAGATCATCAATGCAGTCCATCAAAATAAATACATCTCATTGTCAACTAAAACTTATTCGATTTAATCTCTAAGTTGGCGAACTTACTGTTCTGTCACCTCAGTGAGAAGTAACTTTCACTCATCTTAGGAGATTGTTTTAGCCAGGAGGGTTTGACGAACTCAGTATCCAGGGATTGGACAGGTTCCAAACACAGCTGACCTATTCCGATCATCCAATTATTTATTGAATATTCACATGGAAGTAGAATCAACTGTCAAGCAGCCCTTAATAATTTTTTTATAGTACGACTAACATTTAAAGAAACTCAAACTGAAGTTTAATTTTTAAAAAATATTGATTCTTCTCTAAATACCAAAAATATATATATTTATCACGAATTTACGTACAGATGTACATATATTATTTTATTTATTTTTCATTAAAATTTATGTACGATATAAATTAATTTACAACCAAATACAAATCGCTCCTGAATGTGATAGATTTTATTACTTATTTAATAAAAAACAAATTGATTATGCTTGCTTCTAATTAATATTCAAGTACATTCTTTCCCAAAGGAAAATATGATTTTCATTCAGTTAATAGCTAATTAGTTATTTACTTTAATTAAATATTACATTGATAATGTCATATGTTTAATAGAGGTTAAATAGACAACTTAAATCCCAAAATTCAAAAACTTAATTTAAAATATAAAATAATGATTTTCAGAAACAAGGATGGGCTTATGTAACATTCCTTTAGAATAAAAAGACAATACTTACGTAATATATATATATATTTGGTTCTATTTGAATTTAAAAGTTAAACACAGGTGCTGCTAAAATCAACAGGCATAACAATAATAAGAGTGAAATAATAGTGTGAAAACGTAAAATTTATTTTCGTTTGGATAACTTTATTGCCGTCTAAACAAATTTATTATCGTTTCGACACTTTTTCTTGAAAAGATTTACAAAAAATTAGAATGATCAATTTTTTTTTCTTAAATAAATGGTGATATTCGACTCCGTTGGAATAATTAATTTAATTAAAAACTGTTCCAAAATTAAATTATATTATTGAATATTTATCAAGGATAATTTATTTTTTAATTTGATCAAGTTTGTTAAATATTGAATTTAACAAGTATTTCTTAATTTTAAATAAAAATTAATTTTTTAATTCTCAAATTTTTATTATGCCGGAAATAATTGTCAATCCCCTTCAATTAAAATAATGCAGGAAATAATTGTCAATTACCTCGTCGGAGGTCGAAATAGTCATCAAAAAATTAAAACCGTTTAAAGCAGTGGGAACCGACAATATTCTTATTGAACTAATCAAGGTATGTGGTGAAATTGGAGTTTTTAAAAAGCATCTTTTGGTTAAATAGATCTGGGAAATTGAATAGATGCCTAAGAAATGGAAGGAGTCTCTAATTATTCCTGTTCACAAAAAAGGTCTGACGACGTATCGTAATAACTAGCGAGAAATTTCACTCCTTCCTGTATGTTATAAAATATTTACGCTAATCTTAACTAGTCGAATCTCGGAATACGCTAAAGATATTACCGGAGACTATGAATGTGGTTTTAGACGAAATCGTTCCACAATTGATACATTTTTTTCATTACGGCAAATCTTGCAGAAAAAGTTGGAATAGAACGGGGTAGTTCATCAGCTTTATATGGATTTCCAAAAAGGCTTACGATCCTAATGACCGCTAGAATCTGTATAATTGAATTCTAATTGAACAGGGAATACCAAAGAAGTTAGTAGATCTCAATTCGGTAATCATTATTCCGAGAAATTCGAGGTCTGGTCGGGTTAAAGACAAGGCGATTCTTTATCACCTATCTTATTTAATGTAGCACTAGAATACGTTAAAAGTGTGATGGATACCGAAAAGGGTTTAACTTTGGGTGGTAAAAATAAACCTGTGTTTAAGTATGCTGGTGATTGGTATATTGGGTGAAGACAAGGAAACCAATGAACTGAATACAACCGCGTCAATAAACTCTAGGTCATGAAATAAATACGGACAAAACAAAATATATGGTTAGCAGTAGAAACGAGAGTAATTTCGGAGATTTAGATGTAGGAGGAAAAATGTTTGAACAAGTAGATAGGTTTAAGTACTTAAGTTCTACAGTAACTAGAAAAAACAAAATTGATGAGGAAATAAAAGCGGGAAATGCTTGTTATTTTTCAATATCGAAACTGTTTAGTTCGCGCCTTCTATCGAAAAACCTAAAAATTAGAATTTAGAAAACTATTATCCTTCCCACTGTTCTTTATTGATGTGAGACCTGGCCTCTTACACTAAGGAATGTACGGCGTCTTAGGGTTTTCGAAAATAAAGTATTGCGAAAAATATTCGGCCCGAAAAAGGATGAATTAACGGGAGAATTTAGAAGATTACACAACGCTGAATTAAGGAACTACACCCGGTAAATATAATTCAAGTTATAGCATTGCATTGCAGTTATAGATGGGCGTGTAAGGTTGTAGGGCTTAGTAACGAGCGGATCCCTAAAATGTTAATATGTTAATGGATTGCGTTGAAGAATTGGGTTTGGAGGAGCATCAATGGAAGGATGTATATAGAGAGCGGTTGGTGGTATCGGCATCGAACCTTCGGGTTCGTTAGACCTTTATTATTATAATTATTATTCTTTCGTTAATGATAAAAATTATGTAGTGGATGATAATAATGCGGGATCATACATTCTTTTTACGTGGTATAAAACTTAAGAACCATATCTTATCTCATTTATTTTTTCCTTCTGTCGTATATTTTTATATAAAATATAATTTTTATTTAATCGAATAATATTACCAATAATAAAGGTTTAGTGAACCCGAAAGTTTGATTCACAAACCACCAATTGCTCTCTACGTATATGCCCTTCCAAACACAAATCTGCTAAATCAGTTTTAAGGCAATCCTACCACCTATGCTTCGATCTACCCTTCGGACGCTAATCCGTCACTTCGGTCTTTATTGATACTTTAGAGAATCCATTGTTACAAATATCTACAACTTTACACGCCCTCTTATTAGCCGAAACTCAACTAAATTTATCAAATACAGTTTCCTCAATTCGGAGTTGGGATTACATAATCGAATATAATATACAAATTTTATGCCTGTTACATAATTCAAGTACACATTTAATTATATCTAGATGCTATATTTTTAATTATATGAAAGAGAAAGAAAAACTCAGGCTGATTAAACGCTTGTAATGGTCATGGTCAGTTTTCAGACATGAAAGATTTTCCTCTACCAGGAAACAACACAAGATGAATAGTAATAAAATGAATAACGGATATTGTCGAAATCAGCATATAATAGAATAATAAAACAGGTGATTAAAAGCTTAGACAGTCATTGACATTCATTCATTTGAATTGATAAATTGTGTGTCAGCACATTTTATTAATGCGTTATCATTATATTGCATGTTCATTCTTTTTAGGTAATATTTTACAAGCTACAGTAACTTTAATTTGGATATTACTCAACAATCTTCTCAGTAAAACAGAAGTTTTGTTTTAATTGAAAATATGTAAATCATCTTAAAACGTTCATAATCAACAAGATTTAAAATATACTGTGCTAATCAATTTTACCATAAATAGATATTATAATAGGCTTCCCAAAGTGGTTCAGATAAAATTTATCTCTAAATTAACGCGCAGAATAACGTGCTGGTAGCCGGACAAAATATCAAGTAAAGGTGACAAAAAGCTATCAAGCATGCTTGAGCATTTCTATCAATTATAAGTGGGCGTTGGTTTTGAGTGCTATTTATTTTTTTATTTTTCCCTCTATTGAAATAAAGTATAAGCCAACCCAATAATTCCAAATTCATGGATTTCTGGGAAGATAATATTTTTAACAAGAAAATACCGACTATTTTGAATTAGATTTAGAGAAATGGTTATAAATTAAAATATAAATCTCTCTTATTTTGTTACTAAGCATATATTTCCTGATAAAAGAAGTTATGCACATATCTATTTATTACTTGATAAATACAAACTGAGGTTACTTGATAATCACCCCCTTTAAACTTATACTATACAGTACACAATCTTTTACTGAGCAATTAGAACAAATTTATTCAAAAGTAATGGATAAATTTCTCCACACTTTCTCATAAAATCTAAATTATGAAGTCTATCAGACTAAGAATAGTTTGCGTATTTTATTTGTTAAATAATATAAATTAATATCAAATACAACAACTTCTTTTTTTAATTTTAATTACTTTTATATTATGTTAATTTTTATTGTATTATATAATTATGATCTTATACATATTCTTATTATTTATCTTTGTGCCTCTCAGTGTGGCTGTGCTTGTCCCAGCCAGCCAACCTCCCCGATACGTAGTCCAGCGCCTTCATGATGGCGCAAAACTCTTTTCTTCTTCTGTTCAATCCTGGAGATGTCCGTCCATAGCAGTCCGGGCCATTCTAGAGAGCGACGTCGAGTGGCCCCAGCTTCAAAGAACTTCTGTAGCTCCCGGCCTACACTCATTCGACATAGATGACCGATCAGCTGTCCCTTTCCTCTTTCCCCCCCTCTCCCCTCCCTCCAAAGTCCCATCGCATCAAAATTTCATATTTGATACCTCCTCGACCGGCCTGACACATTGCAATAGTTGTAACTCAGAATTTATTTCTCACTTATATAATTAAGGTTAGGTTGGTAGACGATCTTAAAGATATACTGTTTGACAATGTTTTTAAACTTCTTTTTCCCCATTTCCACAGAGCTCATTTACCACCCATTACCACCATGGAGGCAAGACACTCCATTTTATGCATTTAGTTTTAATTCAATAATGTTTTAGTTTTTTTTTCTCTTCGGTTTGTTTTACAAACATGTAAAATAGAGAAGTTTGTAGAGTGTTTTTAATATCAGGAAAACTGTATTGTATAAGGATATGTCTCCCTTGCTTTTTATATTTGGAATCATAAAGGTTCATTTTTAAAAAAATTAAAGGGAGACACAATATCGAATACACCTCAAGTTCTTTACTACTTTTGTAATTTCAATGGTGAGATTCTTTAAAGGAAATAAATTGACAAAAATTCTATGCAACGTTTTATATTTATTTTGTTATAATATCAAAGTTGGGCTAAACATTAACGAGTATTCATCTTCTTACGTTAATTTTCACATAACTTACGAACTGGACTTTTTTAAACATCACTAAAAATAATTTTAAACTATCAATTATATCATAAATATAAACGCCACCAAATGAGTGAATGTGTCATTATCTCCTCATAAAAAATAAAATTAATTCAACTCAGTTTACAATGCAAAAGTATAATATTGGTACTTGTTCAATCCAGACTTATTATTAAGTCTGAAGCCTAAATCATTAAAATGAAGTTAACAAAAAGTTAAATTTTGTGAATGTTCGATGATTGTGTGTCTTCTGAACCTATCATTTGTCATATACAAAACTAACTTGTAACTTAAAATATTTATTTATTAAAACATGGGTTTTATAATTTAATATGATTTCAAAATTTATTTAAAATGACATTTCTAAATGTTATTTGGAAAACACAATATATTTACGGGATTACCTCTTGCAGGTCTGAGTTTCCTTTTGATAGTTCTGTTCCTCAGAGACAGATAGCAGAGCTGAGTGACTAGTTTAGTTCATTAGACTAACCAAAGATAGCAGCTGAGTTCGAAAATTTCGACAATATTATATTTTTCACGTATGTATTTGTAAGCAAATAGCAGTCGAATAAAAATTAATCTGATACAGCCAATAAAAAATAATACTTTATAGCGAGTTGAAAAGAAAACCAGAATGGATTGAAATTAATTATACGATAAAACAAGTCTAAATATGCATTTATTTTGACACGGATAAATTAAATAAAAACATTGAAATATTTATTATAAACAAATTCAAAAGGGGGTAAATTAAACTTTAAAAAGCCATAAAATAGATAAAATGTCATGAACAAGTTATTTCTTAAAAGGTTTTGAGAAAGGAAAAATTAAATTTAATGATAATTATTATTTTAATTCCTAATTTTCATCAATAAATTTGCAATTTTAAAAAGATGCATTCGTCGGTGATCGTGTTGGAAAACGATCTGTATCGAATCGTAATCGTTCTACGTCCTTAGACGTAATAGGCGTGCTGAGTAATTGAAAGTAATAAAATCTCTAGAACTAAGCTCATAAACTTTCTTAACAATACGTATTTAATTAATTATTTTATATATACTTGTTTGAGAGTGGTTTAGTTTATTCTTAATTTAAAAACAATTTTGATCCTTTTTATCTCTCAACTTTTATTCTTTGAATTTTTTCCTACGTTTCTGCCCTCAGGCCATTCTTTATAAAACAATTACATTATTTCCTTCAACTACACACTGATTTCTTTGGCCCAACCTTCAATATTGATGTCATTTCTTTTTCACAATCGTAAAACTGCAGGCTAATTGCCTTTGTCCCATCTTTTAAATAAATTAATCATTAAAATAATAACATTATAAAATTTTGTTTTTAAATAGATTTGTTAATTACATAACTTTTTCTAATAAAAATTTTCTTAGATTTAAAACCTTTTTTACATAACACTTTTCTTCCTTCACTTATCATTTACAATTTAAAACAGAACCTACCTTCAACAGGTTAGGACACTGTTATTACCTTATTATATAACAATAATTTTTTTTATATTAATTAACATTTCTAATAT
>NW_027110068.1:184580-185550 GCF_000696795.3 Halyomorpha halys | reverse complement strand
GGAAAAATTTTAAAGAATAAAAGTTGAGAGATAAAAAGGATCAAAATTGTTTTTAAATTAAGAATAATACATATTTATTTTAGGAATCCGGAAATTGCGTATCATATTTCTATCTCTGTTGTAATTTTCATTTATCAATTTATTTATTTTTTTCTGATTTACAAATAATTTAGTTTGGAAAAAAAAGTAACAACTGTAAAGGAAAATATGGAATAAAAGATTTACTTATAAGAGAAATATGTAAAATTGGTAAATATTTAGAAAGGTATAAAATAAAATTGGTTCAATAATGTTACAAAATTTTCTTATAAAGCGTAAACGAGTTTATAGAAGTTGTAAAAAATAATTAAACAGCATATAGCTACATAAGTAAACTTGTAATACATGTTTTTCGCACTGTATAATCCTCACATCTACGTTTCGGTCTATCACTTGAACGTTTATTGGTTATGTGTTGTGTTTATCATTTTGGGAATTTGTTTCTTACTAAGTCCCAGAATCTTACACGCCCATATAAATCACCGCAATACTGTAACCCGAATTATATTTACCGAGTGTAGTTTATTAAGACAATTAAGTCTTGTGTAGTCCTCTAAATTCTAAAATAAACTCACCCTTTTTAGGTCCGAATATTTTTTATTTTCAACACCCTTAAGTCGCTGTTCTTCTCTTAATGTAAGAGATCACGTTTCGCATAAATAACAGTTGGAAAAATAATACTTTGGTAAATCCTAACTTATACGTTTTTGGACAAAAGGCACGAGCCAAGCAGTTTCGAAATTGAAAAATAACAAGCATTTCTCATGTTTATCATCGCTTTTATTTCCTTATCAATTTCGTTTTTTCTAGTTACCGTGGAACCGAAATATATAAACATACCTTCTTTGACATAATATTTATATACTTAGAGCATCTGTTATTATATTCTTATCTTGTATTATATCAGTATTGATTCTGTTTTAATTTTTTT
>NW_027110068.1:180997-182790 GCF_000696795.3 Halyomorpha halys | reverse complement strand
CTTCTGATCTTCCTTCCACCTTAGATACCCAATCCACAATAGCGAGAAAAACAAATAATAATAAGTCAAATTAAGCGGTTTGGTTTTCTAAAAAAAGTTCAGAGTTGGTACGACAATACACAATCAAAGACAAAGCTGAAACCTATTATTTAATTTAAACAATGAAAATTAAATTTTATAGGAAGAGAGAATTTTCAAATCAATTTCACTAGTCTATTATAATATTTTATACAGAGTATCTCTTGAAAATGTTAATTTGATCTCTAAAGCATCTTAATTTGTGATGTGACTGTATGAGAGGTTTACTTCATCTTAAATAAATTAAGTGCACCAATTTTCAAAAATTTTTTTTCGTAATTATCATAAAATATTTTACAGGTAAAATTCTTAAATTTAAATAGTTTTAAACGTATGTTTACTCTATTCTTAAACGCTTATCACTTATCACAACACTATTAATCAATTACTGTTAATTTATTACAAAGAATCAATTCCTATCCTCCAAAATAGTAGCATTGCCTATCTCTGCCTAGATTAACACGCCTAGAAGACATATTTATTAGTAATTTGGGAGTATATAAAATAAACCGGACTACATTTAGACTTTTCCTTTCGATATCGTTGATAACACTCAGATTAAATCCGATGAAACTCCCCCCCATTCCTCCCCCCTACGTTATTTAATTTTCTTTTTTTTTGTCGTTAACTGATAACGCTATAAAGCCAGGAAGGGCATAGTGGGAGGTAATCCGAAGTAACAAGCTAGCCATGGTTGCATTCGGTAAGAACTGCTGTTGTTTTTTTTCGAAATGAACATGTTTTAATTTAAGTTTTTTGGCACAAATTATCAAACTGATAACTTTCAAGTAATTATGAATATTTTGACTTGTATGAATTTAAGTAGAAAATAAAAAATTTATTTATTTTAAATAAAGATATTTATTCGGTATTACGTACATGTTTTAATAATTCTATACGTTATATATTGAACTGAAAGATTATTTGTTAACCGTGTAGTTAATTTTAGGATGGTGAGCAGAAAAGGCACAAAAAAGTGCAAAAAAAATATATATTTATTTTTTCCCCCACTTTGGAGGACTTCTTAATGGGAGCTAAATGGGATTTAGAAACTAGTACAAAAAAACTATATATTTAAGGATCGAAACAAACTAAAGTATATATATGTTCCTAGTTTTGTATTTTTATATTATGTATTGGCTTTGTTTGAGATATTTATTATGAGTAGAAGAGTGAGAGAAAAAAATATAAATATGAATTAAGAGAATAATAATTAATTAAAACTAAAGTAATGAATGATAGAATTTTTAATTCATTACTGTACTAGTTACTTTTTTTTTTTTGCTTCTTGCTCTTCTTGAAAGTTTTATTTTCACAAATACAAATATATATACAATAAAAATAGATGTATACACTCTTATACAATTTTTACTCAACCATTGCCCGAAGACATTTTAAGAAGTTAGGAATGGTTCGCTGAGGGCGGGCTATCACTTTTGCGCCGTTTTGTTTATTAAAGAGTGGGGACCGCTCTGCTCGTTATTTAATATTAATATTCATTTTTATTCTATTTATTTATATTTATATTCTTTTAGTCTAGTTCGTTACTTTTTTGTAATAATATATATATTTTTTTTTAATACAACTGTCTATATTAACAAACATTCTTATAGTCTTATGATACTTTACAATGTTTGTATTTTTGTATAATTTTGATGAAACATTCCAAAGTGGGACGAAATACTGATTGGTAATAATTATTATCATTTGTTTTG
>NW_027110068.1:131930-180947 GCF_000696795.3 Halyomorpha halys | reverse complement strand
ATTATTTATTTGAAATAAAGATATTTATTCGGTATTACGTACATGTTTTAATAATTCTATACGTTATATATTGAACTGAAAGATTATTTGTTAACCGTGTAGTTAATTTTAGGATGGTGAGCAGAAAAGGCACAAAAAAGTGCAAAAAAAATATATATTTATTTTTTCCCCCACTTTGGAGGACTTCTTAATGGGAGCTAAATGGGATTTAGAAACTAGTACAAAAAAACTATATATTTAAGGATCGAAACAAACTAAAGTATATATATGTTCCTAGTTTTGTATTTTTATATTATGTATTGGCTTTGTTTGAGATATTTATTATGAGTAGAAGAGTGAGAGAAAAAAATATAAATATGAATTAAGAGAATAATAATTAATTAAAACTAAAGTAATGAATGATAGAATTTTTAATTCATTACTGTACTAGTTACTTTTTTTTTTTTGCTTCTTGCTCTTCTTGAAAGTTTTATTTTCACAAATACAAATATATATACAATAAAAATAGATGTATACACTCTTATACAATTTTTACTCAACCATTGCCCGAAGACATTTTAAGAAGTTAGGAATGGTTCGCTGAGGGCGGGCTATCACTTTTGCGCCGTTTTGTTTATTAAAGAGTGGGGACCGCTCTGCTCGTTATTTAATATTAATATTCATTTTTATTCTATTTATTTATATTTATATTCTTTTAGTCTAGTTCGTTACTTTTTTGTAATAATATATATATTTTTTTTTAATACAACTGTCTATATTAACAAACATTCTTATAGTCTTATGATACTTTACAATGTTTGTATTTTTGTATAATTTTGATGAAACATTCCAAAGTGGGACGAAATACTGATTGGTAATAATTATTATCATTTGTTTTGTTTGTTTGTGTACCTTTTTCGACCGCACCCAAACCATCATCATATAATTACGTTATATATTAAAATATTTCAAATTATCTCTCAGCTACCAGTGAATATAATTTACATTAGTGAATTTTTTTTCTTAGCTTTATTTCTTCATTCATATCTGTCAAAATTATTGATAAACAGTAAGTTTACTGGGTAATATTTCATGATAGGTATGAATTTAGGGACTTCGGGAGAAACTAAAACTCTAGGTTTAATTTTCTGGGATCTCTGGGTTTTCACCCCATTCAATTCACCATTAAAGCCTAGCTTCTACAGAGAGAGAAATGTCTTCGTATCCGTAGAATAATTAATTATAAAAAAATACAATAGATTTAGAATATTATTTTTATTTAACAATTTAATTTTATTTTTATATTCATTCTTCCTCTTTTTTTTTTCTTTTTTTTTTACCTTTTCTATGATATTCTCTCTATTCCACTCACTCAAACCCCCGTTCTTCAGTGATCTGTAACCCACCTTCAATCGTTACACAAATGCAATGCAAATATAGAAATAAATACAAAATAAAATAGCCACAGCAGTGAAACAATTAAAAAAACAAATTAATAAGTCAAAAAAACTAATAAAGAAATTTTTTAAAACATAAATAAGTTAAAAGAAATGAATAAGTAAGTTAAAACACAAATTAATAGGTTAAAAAGATAAATGCTTCTTAATACTTTTTTCAACACAAACATGATGTAAGGATGTTACATAGCTATTGTATTATGTAATATTAAACTTTCTATTAGAAAGATGGTCAGGTTTACGGTTTTCAACCATTTATTTGTTGACAACGTTTCAACCCACACTACAGATCTTCATCAGATCTGTTGTGATAGGTGGAGGTGTGCACTAATAAAAAAAGAAATTCCAATTAAACACTTTTTTTTATTGAATTAAAAAATTATTTTATAATTTTATTTTAACTTACGGATTTTTAAAATTTAAAATAACACCAGCAGACCCTGCCGTGAAGTGGCTCTTCCGGTAGTTCGATTTTAGAAAAAGGTTGCTGTCACCTCCAAAACGTATCCCCACATTAAATATATAATTTCAATTTCATATGGCTTCAAACACACACACACACACACACACATTTTGCGAGACTTAATTGGACTCGAAGAGCCTCAAAATGTGCATCTCCTTCGAAATTTTCCACTATTGCAATATTTTATCTTCTATATATTTCATATATACCTAAGTGAGAGTAAAAAGGAATAAGAAAATCATAAAACTTTGGGGGCTTATGTCTGTAAAGAAGTTGGTTAGCTATTCATCTTATTACGTTTTCAATAACTGAGAAACTAAACTGTTCCAGTAACTGTTCTTATTCCTCCTAGGAAAAAAAATACAGAAGAATCCTTTTAATAAAAAAATATAAACAGCTTTGATGAATTACATCTATCAATCATACGATAGAGTTAATTAAGATTAGCCGTCCTCTGATAGTGTTAACCGGGGAGTCAATGATTATATTTTAAGTTCCAGTTGTGTGATTCCAGCATTTACTCACACAGCTGGAAGCAAGACTAGGGTTTGTATGAAGATGTATATATTTTTGTTAGCATTCATTTGTTATACGGCTGATCAAATATCTTGATGCTGTACGTATATTTGATGAACACAATTGATAGTTTGATATAAATTACTGTATTCAGTAAAATTAAACATTTGTTTATACTTTATTATTATGATTTGGCAACGTAAATTGAACCAACATATGCGATGAGATTCGTTTTTAACATCTCAAGAAACCGTTAAATATAAAGATTCGAAAAATTTGGAAAATAGAATATTTTACCACAAAGTTTTCGCCCTATAGCGGTCTTCCATTTCTTTCAAAAAATAAAATTCTTAAACACTACTTAACCGATCTAATCCCACAACCTGGCAGGGGATTTTTTTCAAAATACCATACGTATTAAAACATGACTATTGAAAACATACATTAAAAAATTATTAAATTAAAATTTTCCAGAAAGATGGCAGGCTCGGCAGTGTTGATATAATATTTTATAATATCGATATTAGATATTATAATATCTATATTAAGTCTTATTTGATTCATGATTCCTGATCCTGTGTTTATATCCTATGTTTATTTAATTTTTTGTGAATATAATGTCGTTCAGTAGAATAAGTAATATTTTTTCTTATTCTTCGGAAAGAGGCCAATCTATTGGTTCATAATAACCGAGAAAAAATTATACTTTCTGAGCTACGCACCAAAAAGTTTTAATTTTGACATCACTTTTTTTTCAGTATCTTTAAGCATTCCCATGTCAACAGGGAACATTTTGAAAAAAAAAAACACCAAGGTCCAGTAATTCAAAAGTTTATTGTAGACAAAGATTCGACCACTATCTTTTATATATATAGATCTGAAGATTTGATTTCATGAAATTGAATATTTGGACCATTCAAACGAAATTAAAAATAAATATTAAAATACAACGTTGTAGATTAATTTCCGCATTACAATCATAGGTTAATTTTCAATTAATAAAATAAATAAAACTTCCTTCAATACTTTACTTCTTGTAATATGGGCGTTATTAATCCCCGTCTAATCATTTTTAACAACAATCTTTTTTTATTTATTTTTTTAAAATTTGAAAACCTTAAATTTTGCCAATTTTAAGAGGAAAACTTCCATTTCAATTACCAACTTCGTTGCATGATAAAACAGCAGAACTGTACTTAAATTAAGTTTTCAGTTTCCAGTAATGCTTGACTAATTTTATAAAATGATGTTGTTTTTCTAATTTTCAAATATTGATATATTTTTCTGTATATGTCCGATATTTCACTATCTTGACGTATACTAGAAAATTTACAAAATTATTCTACATAACCCAATTGAATTATTCTATAAAAGCCAATAAGTTATTTTGCCAAAATAAGGTTCATTTCCTTTTTTGGCAAGTTACAAAGTGACTCGGACATGATTTCATATTATCTTCACATTGACGTCACATCATACACATCGGAAATGTATTTACCATCATTTCAAACAAAACCGTTTTGATGGTTTTATCTTTTATCTTAAACTACAAATTAACCCTCGTTTAATTTGTTACGAGGCACACTATGTCCGCCCCATCCTTACGTCAGCCAGTTCAACTCAGCTCTTCATCTCTAATTTCAGGTTACTGTTACTTGTTCGAATTATATCTCACAATATTGACAAATATTTTCCTATTTAAAGGTTAGTTTTTAGACCCGATTATATAATAATAACTATAATAAACCAAATCGAGCACTTGACCGACGACCTAACGTCCAATAGACCGACCGATATACAGGGGAGGTTGAGTTCAGGCTGAACAGAAAAAGGACAACTTTATTTTTAGAAACAATAGACCCCAATGATTGTACTACTATAATAATTTTTTCGTTGTTTCTCAATTGAAGCCGATAACTTATTTATTATATTTTATCATATAACAAATATAAATAAAGTATCGGCATGAAACCTTGGAACTAGTTCATTCAATATTTTAAACCATTTTTAAGCATTAACATAAAATTAGATCTGTATGTCAACAACCCATAAAACTTCCGGAATACAGTACTTTGTAAGGAAGTCCTGTTACTAGACCAACATTTGTGCGAGGAGGTGATTTGGTCAGAATCGCTCACGACCGCCAGATTTTCATCCAACTTAATCCCTCTTAATGGACTCCTGAGGGCTCCAAACCCACAGGGCTGACTCACGGCTATAGTGAAACAGAAAATAACTATCTGCCCCAGCCTGATCCGAACCCGGGTCCTTGGAGTTAATATTTAGTGCCTTACCACTGAGTTACCCGCTCTCAACATTATTAATCATTGCAATATATTTTTTAACAACAATTTAAGGCATTTTTCCTTCGGTATATAGTAAATTATCTATCTCCACTTCACATTGTGGAAGAAACTTTTAACTTCCGAAAATTCGTTATTTACAATAATAATTGTAAGTCTGTTATATTGATGTAGGTCAAGTTGAAAACAGATCTCAAGATTTTTGAGAGAACCATATAACAACAATGGTGACAAATGAATTGCTAAATTATTATTTTTATAAAAACAATTTAGGTTCTACAGTAACTAGAAAAACCAAATAGGTGAGAAATTTAATGCGAGGTTAAAGGTATTTACTTCGCCCCTACTGTCCCAAATCTTAATCCTACTGTTCTTTATGGCTGCACGTAAGCTATTAGGACCGGAAAAGGATGAGATAACCGGAGAATTTAGAAGGCAACCCAGAGGAAATACATTTGAAATTGAGGAAACTGCATTCGGTAAATATAATTCAGACTATACTAGACCGTAATATTGGCTAATAAGATAGGATGTGTAAGGTTGTGGGATTTCACGAACGGATCCCTAAAATTTGAATTAACACTGAACCGATGTATAAACGTCCGGCCTTAAGATTGATTTAGCAGATTTGGTTTGGAGGAGCGTCACTGGATAGAGAACGATTGGTGCTATCGGCATCCAACCTTGGGGTTCGCTAAGCATTTATTATTATTACTATTAATGTCAAAACAATTTAGTTTTTTAGTGCATTTGCCACTTCATTCCGCATCGTTTTTCTTGAAACAATAAATTTATTAGGAATGTTAGTCGGAAAATATTGTACTCAGAAACTTAAAAAAAAAGAGTTCAATATCTGAGCCATTGGCAAAAGTACAAAAAATAAGTGCGTCAACAAGGTTAAGGCGAGAATGATAATATTTATCCCATGTGCTAATTATTTAGCTCGAGAAGAATTGAAATTAGAGAACCTGATAGATGAGCGGGCTGGGGCGAGGGTCTCAGAGCGTTTGGTTCAGAAGGTTGTTGTAGGTTCGATTCCCACCTAAGCAGGTCAATATTTATTTCGCGGCGGTCCCCGAGGATTTAAGCCAAAATAATTGAAATTATTATTCTCATTTGGTCAAAATATCGTTTTAAAACATCTTTTCTACATATCAGATATTGATCAATTCATATGCCCTTTTTTTTATTTAGATGTTTAATGAGCGGTCAAATGTTCAGGAATCTTAAGTTGAGGCAAGAGATTTATCTTATTAAATTTTAGCCCCCAATCTTGACCAAAATCCGAAGGCCGTTTGTTTCATAAGAAAGGTAACGTGTTTACTTGAGAGATTCAATTCATAATCCCGCATTCAATGGTTTTATTAATTATTTTTATAATAGCAAAAAGTTGGTCACATAGAAAGGAATAATGGCTCCTATTGCTTGCTATAATTATTAAGATGAGAAATGGAGTTTTTACATTTTCAAACATATTTTATTTCTATAACGTCTTGTGTTCATGCTACCTGTGAACATTTCGCGATATTTTTAATAATTTCGAACAAATTGCACTTTGCATATTTTTAAATATTTATCGTTTTTATATATTTTTTTCACATCTTTTTCTGATAACAACATATTTTATTCCATGTAACTCGTGTTAGTTTATATATTATTTCACCTTTTTTTACATTATTTTTCATATTTTATTTATAAACAGAAGTTTTAGTCCGAATTTATTTTTTCACTTGGTATTTTAATTATTTTGGTCACTCAGTTTTATTGCTTTAAAGTATTATATGCATCAATTAAGTCTATGAGTGTGGAACGTTCTTTTGGTGGATATGAGTATGGATGAGATGAATCACATTACTTTTTTTTATATTTTAACAATTTGAAAATTTGTATACCGTTTTTCTAATTTTTTTTAGTTTTTTTTTAAACTTGAATTCCTCCACATTTAATTTTTTTTTTTATATTGAATACTTTCATGCTTATATTAAATATGTATGTGAAGATAAACACATATTTTGATCGTTTTTTCTCACATAAAAATGCCTTGCCTAATTATGCGAAAAGATTAAAAGCATTTATAAGGATATATGAAATAATAAAATTCGTATAACATTTGTTAATGCATTTTAATTTTGGGTTTTATTTTAATGGTATATGTATCTGAACCCTCGCTCTCTTATCAAACAAATATTTGATATTTTAAAATTATTTTTTTATAACAAGTAAGCCTAAATTCGTTCAATCCGAGCTCTTCCTTCTAAATTTGTAGTAAAATTTGATAGGAGGTATAATGTTTCGAAATTAATAGTTCATCTATTTACTCTTAATTCGTTTCCTATTCACTGGTGCCAGTAGATTCTCACCTCAAATTCCATGTACTACCAAGTGCAATATTCACTTTACGAATCTAATCTTCAAAAATTACTATATTTTTTTTTAAGTGTCCATTCTTTGTGTTTGATTCAGAAGCAAGATAAGTTTGTATTTAAATAATTACTATGTTTCAAGTTCTGTTCCCGTTATCTATAAAGTGATAATAGATTGCACGTTTCCACACATACGAGAAAAGAAAATTTAATCGAAAACCGAGCTACTTTCTCAGTGTTAAAATATTCGCAAATTTCAAATAAAACATTTTTTTTCTTAATTCTGTAAAAGTTCTTCTGAAAATTGCGTCAATACAAATGAAGTGCCAAAAAACTTAGTAAAATTTATTATCTATTACAGATTTTTCAAAATTTCATTATTTACAGATGAAGTTGACGCAACTGAGAAGAGAAACGATGAGAGTCCACAGTTTGGTGAGTTCTGGCCGTATCCAAATAGTGCTGCGAATGGCTGCAAAGAGCTCGGCTTATGTAGCTTTATAGACTAAATGCTTCAAGTTATTTAATTTTTTTTTTTTAATAAATAGCAAAACTTAGTTTAAAAAATTAGAAAATTATAAATTAAGTAACGTTAATCTATGATTTTTTTGTTCTTCATATTTAGTTTGTCCATTAATAGTTAATATATATAAACTTTACAACGTGTACAAAAATGATAATTTGCTGCAAAGAATCTATAAACATTTATGAATGCATGACTATGTCAATAGGTTACTATGGGAGGGAGAATATATTATTATGTTATTTATTTGGAATAATATTGTTTTATGATTTATCCTGGTAGATATACTACAGGGTTAAGTATTTCTTACTTAATATTGTTTGGAATACTATTTCCATTATGCATGAAGAAATTTCATAGAATAAATTTAATACAACTGACAAAAAAATGTCATCTATGAAACAAAGTAACATTTATGATAGTTCAGGATTAATTACTCGGTTATGGTTCACTTTTGTCTCATTGGTCATATAAGCTCAATTCTTAAAACACTGATAAATATTTCCTTGTCGATTTTCCACGACATCCTGTGCTGTCGTGTTGAAATATTATACCAGAAACATGTGCACCTAGAAAAATATAGTCCATCGGTTGACGGTCGTTCATCATCTGTTTTTTTCTAAATAGACTGACTCATTAAGAAAGGAGTTTATAATTAAAAAGTAAAATTTTATTTTAGTTTTTCTCATTTTTTATTTTCTTCTAAAATATTATGCAATTTTGTTCTATTAAAGTTTAATTAAATCTCAAAAAATTAAAAAAATTCTAAACTTTTATCAATTAAGTTGTACGTATATTACAAAAAATATCAGAAATCTCTATAATTAAATAAACACTATAAAAAATGGCAACATTTATACAAAATTAAATATTATATTAATAACTATTAATTAGATTATTATACCCATAATAGAATTATATTATTTATTTGTATTTCGGTGAATTTGCCATACTTTTATCAAATCCAACATTTTTTTGTTTTTAATCATTTTCAATTCCTGTGCTGTATTTTGTTGAAGCATCTTTGTGGTGTATTTCGTTGTAGTTTTACTTTACTTATTTATTAAAATTCACATCTGTTTTTTATTACTTAAAAATATATCTAATAAATATTATGTTAGTTCTGTTACAATGGTATGATACAAATTAGTAAAGAAACTACCCACTGGTCGCACTCTAATGTATAAATTATAGAGAATAATTGAAAACAATTACATTTTTACGTATATATAATTGTAATGGTATTGCATCATTTTTATTGGAATTAACTTGAAAGTTTATACGAAATAGAAATTTAAAAATATTTAATCAGATACATTCTATTTCAACACCAAGTAGGGCAACGAAACTACAAAAGCTGATTAGGAGGTATAGCTGGCCTTAATCTCACTACTATTTTTATAAACCTCAGATAGTCAACAATGATACGCAATCTCACCGTAAAATAGCTACAAAATATACAAAAAGAAACATTATTAATCATAAGATTATGCAATTCGCAGTATTGTCATAAGAAAATATAGAAAATCTCTACACTACGGTTTTTCTCAGGACCTGTCGATTTGTGTTTTAACTTATTTTTTCCTTTAACTTATTTATTTTAACATATTTATTCATTTAAGTATTTCTTTTAACTAACTTTTTTGTTTTTTTTTAAATCTATATATTAGTTTTTTTTCAAATTTATTTATTAGTTGTTTTTTTTGTAAACTGATCTACTGCTGTTGCTATTATGTCTTTGGTCTGATTTTCATTGCTATCTAATGATAAATTTGTTTTACAGATCGAAAGTGGGTAGATGATCACTTGAGATAGGGAAATAGGGAGAGTAAAATAGTCATTTAAATAAAATAATTTCTTAGAGTGCTATCCCATTTCTACATCTCTAAGTTCTGTAGATACTATTCCGACCCTTTCACATACCAATTTAAAAAAAAAGCTTGTTTCATTGAAGGCTCCTTGCATATAAGATAAGATAGGAAGTAGCTTAGAGACGAAAAGACAAATATAGGACCTACTTGCCAGTCCCCATTCTACAACTTCTTCAACCTGTTATGTAACTCGAAGACAAGAGCACTCAGGGGATTGCCTTGCGCAACACAACGTCCCCTCCAAGTGATTTATCCGCCGCATCCACAATAAGTGTATCAACAGTTTATTAGCAGCTGTCTCCACCTGTCTTCCCAAATGATTTATATCTCGACCTAACTCAATATGAAAGAATGCTTAAAAGAAATGAACGGATTATTAAAAGATAACCTCGTTCATTCGGTTCTGGAGCCGACAGGATGTTTTTCTCACCGGTTTCTCCAATTACCATCAGCAGGCCAATCTTATGATCGCTCTTGTAATTACGAAGCCACTGCAACGTTAAATTTCCGCATAAAAAAAAAATAGTTAATAATAGATTCAATGGCTTCCTCTTGTTAATGAGTTGGAATTGTTATAACTTTAATCCTAGTCCTTAAGGAACAAGTAAAAAAAAAACACTAATGTATCTCAATTAGTAGGCAATTATATGAAACGTTTACCGGCGTTTTAACCCAATTCATTTTCCTACATCTACGTTACATAACAGATATTATAATAATTAACTACCATATTGCAACTTGTAAAAATCTCTTGGGTTTTCTCTGTATGTTTCGAGATTAATTACTGAAGATGTGATTGCAGAGCACTTTTGAAAAAGGGTCCCAGAGTACCCGTTTCAGAAAATTGTGAGTTTGATTACCTTCTAGGTCAGTCGATATTTATTTAGAAATTACTTGACTTTCCTACTCTGGAGCTCTGTAAAGGTATTTAATCACTGTTTTTTTGACTGTGTACAGTTTCTTAAGTAGATTAAATATATGCCATTACTGCTTTATTGTGAGCCAAAGGTAAATATGTCAGCTCTAAATAGCTATTGGGGTAAAGGTAAAAATTTCGAGACCCACTTCCACTTCTTGGCATATTTTGAGAATACTTGGATGAAAGCAGGCTCTGTGTTATCAATGCTCAAAACTAGGTTCTACCACTCAGATATATGATTAGATAAATCAAGAGCGAGTGTAAAGCTATACAATATGGACTTTTTTTGTGTCTGTCCCTACAGAGTCTAACCTTAAAACCTGTAAGGGGAGAGAATATCTCTTATTTGCTTAGTACCTTGGACTGAGGACTAACAACTACATGGACAGTTGAGATTTAGTGAATAGAATAATAAGCATGAACTCTTTGCCAATCTTAGATGGTTTTGATTTAAAATAAGAGAAGCATATTTATTATTATAGTAATACTATATAGTATTATAAAATACTGTTTGCTAATCTTAACTATCTGTACTCGGGACCGTTTCGGATGTTACCTACGAGCAACTCGACGCCACTTTTTAAAGAAAACGTTATGTAATTAATGTTATTTTTTAATTAGATCCGATGTTTACTTTTGTATGATATACTCGATTATTGGTAGAGAATCATTTGATTCATTAACGTCTTCATTTAATACGTCTTCTATGGAGATGTTTTCTTTTACACTACTTCTATCGCTATCACTATCTATAAAATGTATTCTTTTTCTTGTTAGTTGGACAATATCATCATCACTAGTATTACTGTAATCTTTTGCTTGAATATTTATTTTAATTAATCTGTCTATTCGAAACTCCTCTTCACTACTGCTTAAATAACGAGACTCAATGGCATTTGATATTTAATAAAAAAAACATTTTTATTTTTTAAATGTACGATTGGATAAAGAGATGGTTTGGAAATTAAAGAAGTGGAAAAACTAAACTGTAGAGTTCTTTACTATTCGACGCTTCAATACGATGTGAGTTCTAGTAAATTTCTTTTCTCAGTTTTCGGATTTTTTTGTTATCTTGTCAACTTTCTCTAAATCATTGAACCATACTCGTGTCCCCTTATTCCACTAATTTTACACATTGCTCAAAGAATTAGAGAGGTGTATAGTACGTCGTGAGTACACTTTAAACGTTTTCTTTCGACATAAAACCTGTTAATTTATTTATCATACATCTTTAAATTTTTTGATCTGTTGTGCCAAACTATGAAAAAATGTGCGTTTCATAAAAAAATGCAACCAGCTTTCAAGGATCAAATAAATCAAACTGCACGATAGATATATTACCTTATGCTAATGAAAAAACACTGACACGGAAAGGACATGGTGAAGGAGTCATGGATTTCAATCAATTTTTCTTCTGTGAATGGAAAATGGAAATATATTTGTTGTACATGCTAATTTTTCATAGTACTATTTTCTGCTTAAGTTAAATATTGATTTCAAGGTTATTATCCACCAAATATTTTTTTTATTTGTATTAAAGAATAATACATAATGTATGTCGTTAAAATTGTGATGAATACCGAAAAGGGTTTAACTTCGGATGGTAAAATACCAGTGGTAGGGTATGCTGATACAACCGCATTAATAAACTTCAGTAAGGAACGAGGTCATGAAATAAATATGGATACAACAAAATAAATGGTTAGCAGTAGAAACGCGAGTAATTTAGGTTATATCGATATAGCAGGAAATACGTCTGAACAAGTAGATAGGTTTAAATATTTAGGTACTTTCTCATCATTCGTTCCTTTCTCATTGATAGATTATTCCAAGTAAGCCACAATGGTTCCTATTCATCCTTCCATTCTCAGTCCGCTGGTGTTCCTCAAGGTGGTATCCTCGGTCCCATCCTCTACACCGTCTATACAGCTGACATTCCAACCAATCCTAACGCTATCCTCACCACGTATGCCGATGACACATGTGTGTGCTCGTAGTTAATAATAATCTATTAAGTGTATCCCAAACTCTCCAATCCCATATCACAGCCCTCGATGAATGGTGTCGTAATTGGAGGATTAAGATAAATTCCAACAAATCACCTTTACCCTTCGTCGTAAGCCTACCGACTGCCCTACAGTTTCATTTAATAATATTACTCTTACCCCTGTCGAACAGATCCACTTCTTTGGACTACATCTGGACAAACGATTATCCTGGAATCCTCACACAAGACTGAAAAGAGAGGAAACTGCACGTCGATTTCGACTATTACAGAACTAACTAGACAAACGGTCTAAACTTCCAACTTATTACAGTCATAAACTTATAAGACTGATCTATATGACTGTAATAAAGCCAATCTGGACATATGGAGTTGAGCTTTGGGGCTCCACTAAACCTTCGAATTCCTCTCGTATCCAATCCTTACAATCCAAAATCCTTCCTTAAATCCTCAATGCTCCTTACTTTATCTTAATGTTCCCTAAATACCTTAATGTTCCCTATGTAACCGATCTAGCCCGAACCAGATATCACTCCTTCCATTATAAACTCCCTAACCACTCAAACCCACTAGTTTTAACCTTGCATCTTCTTCCATTCCTGACAATCCTCCAAGGTACCTGAAAAGAAGACCACGAGACCTGCTAATGTGAAATGTCATTAGAATGCTACCAACCACTACCAACTGGGTAGTTTCTCTACACGCCTGTAACATTTCATCTTAACTAAAATCAGATTTACTGAATGTATTATATAATATACAGTTGTAAATTTCAATAAAGATATTAAAAAACAAAGTATTTAGGTCCTACGGTAAATAGAATAAACGAAATCGATGAGGAAATAAAAGCGAGGTTGAAGGCGGGAGAAGCTTGTTATTTTTCAATTTCGAAACTGCTTAGCTCGCGCCTTCTATCCAAAAAGTTAAAAATTAGAATTTACTAAACTATTATTCTTCCCACTGTTCTTTACGGGTGTAAGACGTTGCCTCTTTCACAAAGGGATAAACAGCGCATTAAGGTTTTTGAAAATAAAGTATTACGTAAAATATTCAGATCTAAAAAGGATGAATTAACGGGAGAAGACTACACAACACTGAATTAAGGGACTACACGGTAAATATAATTCAAGTTATAGCATTGCAGCGTATAAGATGGGCGTGTTGTATGGCTTAGTAACGAGCGGATCCCTAGAATGTTAATAAACGAGGGAAACGTATATGGGAGAATTGCATTAAAACTGACTTAGTAGAATTAGGTTTGGAAGGATATCACTGAACAGATGTATGTAGGGAGCAATTGGTGGTATCGGCATCGAACCTTCGGGTTTATTAGGCCTTCATTATTATTGTAGAATAATAAATAAATGTTGCTGAATGCATTAAATATTAAAAACTATTTTTTATTGCCAGTACTCGCTGTCTAGAGGGTTGCTTGAAAATTCAAGGGTTGTACATTCATTCAAACCTGTTCTGCGTTGCATTTTTGGATCTTTATTGGACCAATATTATGACTAACATTCTATCAATTAAAATTTCATAGAGTCCAGTAGACGAAGTGAGTAGACACGCCAGTTAGTTTGTTTTTGTTTATTTCACTGACCCAGCGAAACTGATTAATGAGGAACTCTCGCTTCAAGAGACACTATTTGTAGGAACATTTGAAATATATACATAACATTGGCAGGAAATAGTAAGATGAAAAATTGGCAACAACTGGAACAAACACATGACCTTTGTTTTTGGAATAGAATCACCGAAGAAAAATTGATTGAAATCAGTAACTCCTCCACCATGTCTATTCCATGTCAGTGTTTTTTCATTAAGGCATGTTTCTGGTAATATATCTATCGTGTCATCTGGTTCGTTTGATACTTGCTGGTTGCACCTTGGGGTGTTGCAAGTCGAACCATTTAAACGAAATTTTTAGCTGTTGAATTTGTTTGTGTATATGGCATTGGAATTACAAAACATTGTACATTTTGTGCATAGAATAATAAGCATGAACTGTTAGCCAATCTTAGATGCTTATGATTTAAAATATGAAAATATTCATTGGAAATTAATCTCTGTTTGATACAGGGTACAAGAGCCTCTTGAAGGACGATGGGTTCTCGGACTTGAACGTGCTCAAGGTTAGGAGGCTCGTGGGGATAGGAGTAGCCGAAATGTTGGGTACGGCAGTTTTTATGGCGATGGGCTGTGGCAGTGTCGTGACCACCATCACAGGAGGGGAGATTTCACATCTCAATACCGTCATCAGCTTCGCCTTCGGCATAGCTACCTCTATCATCGTAAGTATTCAAAATAATTGCACTTTTTTAGTTACATTTAGGAGACTATTGACTCTACAACAAATAAATTTATATATCAAATACAATTGTATTGTTCACAATTGTATTTGATATACAGTATATTAATTATTATATTTAATAACTTCATATTTAGCGTCGTTAAATATTCAATGAGAGTTTTTATATTTCATGATAAGTAATTAGTTTTCATATAATTCAAAATTTACTTGTTGTTAATGGTATAATTTTATAATGTGCTATGGATTAATTAATATTTTAGATAATAATGTATGCCTGTTACAGATCTTTGGCCCAGTCAGTGGCGCTGTTATGAACCCAGCTCTCAACTTGACTGCAGTCATCCTGGGCCATATGTCTTTGCAGAAATGCCTCTTCTACACCATCTTTCAGCTCTTTGGTGGCTTCCTCGGTGTCTCCTTTATTAGGGTTTGTACACCATCCTCTTAATTCGTAAAACAATATTCAATTGAATTGAAAAGTTGAACAGAGTTAGGAACATAGTGTCTCAGTTTTATTTGTTTATGAAATCAATTTTGATACAATCTGGAAGGTCTGGGATCTTATTGGTAAAAATTCAGAAGTTGAAATCTCTTCTGATTTTTTAAAAACGCAATTCACTTCTGTGACGTCCTATGGACCAGGCACTCTCTTCAGATTATGCCATTATTATTATAAGGAGAAAAACCAAAAAATACACTTCCCGCTGTCTTATAAGTTTACTCAATCCTTGATAGCAAGTTATGAAAAATCTGGACATTTAATAAGAATTATGTCAAACATCTTGGTTTGTAAGCCTTCAGATTGTTCCAGGTTAAGAGATCAGTTTATCAAGATTTGAGTGGCGCAAAGAACTTTATTGCCCCTTCTACTTCAACAAAATTAGTAATTCTGTTAGCTTCTATCCAGTGGACAACCAAAACCAATTCAAATATAAAATCACTGAAAATGATTAAGAAGAAAAAATTCATCGATCGAAATAAAAAATCTTACGCTAAAACGGATGCTGAAGAGAGGTGAAGCCTTGATGGTAGAAGGTCCATTTCGGTACTAACTTAGATCGTTCAAATCTAGAACTTTTATTTCTGAGGAAACATGTTTGTTTAATGGATAATAATATAATATTAAATAATACTAAAGATAGTTCACGTGCAGAAATATTTAATAACCTGAAATATTTCTTTCATTAACGTGAAATTTTTATTGCTTGATAAATTCTACCAGTCTAAATAAAGGGGATTTTTCATGGTTAATTTTGCGTCATCTTTTGTACCTGCGTTCTTGGTGGGGACACATCTCGATCATATTAACAAATGAAAGAATTAGATAGCTTTATTAACTTCTTAAAGAATTTCAATATCCTTGTTTATTAAGAATTTCAATATTGACTCACCTCTATGGTTAGTGATAGGATTTACCTGATCTTTTCCTTCTAAGCATTAGCATCTACTGATGCCATTAAAATGCTTTTGTGATTCATCCTTTCTGTCAGTTGGCTTCCTGACCTCCTTATGGAAGATATAAGAAGAGAATGTGTTGGCCATCAGTGGTAAGTAATCAATGAGGATAAATTAATCTGCTGTCAAATCACTAGAACAAATTTACTAAAGAGACAGCACTTATATTTTATTCTTGAATCAGGTTCCAGAATGCGCTGGTGATTAATGGTGAAGCAGGGTCTAGGCATCACCAGCCCCTTTATTCTACCTCTGAGTAGGTAGAGTTCCTAATCTTTTACATACTTCTGAGGCACTCCAAATGCTGTGATTTAAATCACTCAGCTGCAGTTTAATACCAATCACCTATAACTGGCTCCCACTGCACAGTGCGGAACATTAAAGTGAAGTCCTTCTCTTCACCTTACAACCTGGGCTTAGAGATAGGATGGTCACTTATAATAATGCATACCTTGAGGTAATAGGTTTCACTTAAGAAACTTATTCACCTTTCTTACACACCAAATCAAAATGCATCACATTTAAATATATCCAAGGAAAATCATAAATTGTCTCAGACAAATAATTCAATCTACTCACAAAATAAATATTATTTAAAAAATAAAACTAAAAGGATTTTTCCTTTCTTATTCATCTACTCAACTTACTATTGTTTTTAAAATAATTAAAATGTGAGGCCAAATCCGTTATTCATAATTTTCCAATTTGTCTTTCATTAATAACTTATTGTGAATAATCGCCTTTCAGATGGTTACTCCAGATATTGATGCAGAAGGATTCTGCGTTACTCAGCCAGCTTATAATGTTAGCATTAGTTCAGCCTTCATGGTGGAGTTTATGGGGACAGCAGTTCTGGCTTGGGGTCTCTGCAACGCTTTAGATCCAAGGATGAAGGAACATGGAGCCATAGTTGGTTTTAAGTTTCTAGTCATTATAACATCCATTGGTGTACCTGGAGTGAGTATTAAGCAGTATAAAACAACTTTTCTAACTTTAGTATTTTGTTTAGACTTTTTTGCTTAAACAGAAACGTTCATGTTGAACTAATAAAGTTGAATTAGTATAAATTATCACAATGACAGCCAAAGTGACCTGGAAATCTTACTCAGAATATTGTGAAACATGAATAAACTCTTAACCTTCTACAGGCCATGATAACTCATCTTTAACAATTAAAAAAAAAAAGAAAAAGAAATCTGAGGAGAGGCACTATGCCAACTCCTTAGAGACAAACGCCCTTTCAACTCGTGAAAGGAAAGAAAGTTACAGAAACACATATTACTCTTTCTGTTTCAACTACCCATTGCACCCATCATAAAATACATAGAGAAAACCTAACTTATTTTTTTAAATAAGATTTTGTGAACTAAATTGCCCCTGAACTTCGATATTATTGTTATCAATATATTATATGTTGATGAATATTAATAATCCAATAATTTGTTAAAAATGAGTTTTTTCTTGAAAAACTGAAAGAATCTAGACAGATTCCTTTGCTCTTTTGCTATCAGTCAGGTCGCACAAAAATATTTTCTCATTATATGTTGTAGAAACTAGGATGTTATACTCAATTTTCCAGAAATAGAGAGAAGGCCAAGGTATCCCGATAAATAATAAAAATACAAAAAACAAAATTTTTCAACACTTAACCTGTTAAGTATTAAACATTAAACGTTCTTAGAGCAATTCTAACTAATCAATTTGATCAATACTATTTCCTAAGAATATTCATCTGTTTAAGATAAAAAGTATTAATATTTGTGAATTGTTTAGACCAAAAAAATTGTCTAAGGCTGGTAAAAAAACATTTAAATAAAAAAAAAGTAATTTATTTCTGAAAAAAAAAGGAAATAATATAAATAGATGAATATCATAGTGATATAGCACTCACATGTTTAGTCTTGAATATAAAACTGAAAACAATTTTTGTACATCAATATTTTTTTATTTTTTCTGTGATAGGGCAAATATGCAGGAGGCAGTCTTAACCCAGCCAGAAGTTTTGGACCAGCCTTAGCAGCAGGAAATTGGGACAACCATTGGGTAAACAATTTAACATTTTAAAACTCATATTAACTGAGAAGAAATTAAATTGAATAAATAATTGTTGATTTTGTGGTACAGATATATTGGAGTGCCACTTGTTTGGGAGCATCATTTGCTGCAATTATCTATCGTGTCTTCTTCGACCGTGAGATCTACGAGGTTGATCAAAAGAAGGAAGAATCCAACCCAATCTAGCTGCCACCCTCCCTCTATCTGGAATACCTCTAGATCTTTGGGAGGCTCTCTGTAGTCTTCTGCTTCTTTACATGAGAAATCTGACAATGGACAATACTGATGGCTTATCAAAAATGACTATACAATATGGTTTAGAAAGCTTTCTACCCGCAAAAAGTAAAAAATGCATTTTTATGCTCTTAGGGTTTATAAGTGACAATATAAAAGAACCATTTTGATAAAGTACAAATATAAAAACAAAATTGAAAATCTGAAACCAAAGCCTTATACCACACTTTTCATTTATAAGAGTTAGTTTTGTATAAGATGCTTAAAGCCATAAATTATTGTAAGCAATAGTTGCTTATACATGAATCTGAGTTTTATAAGTACAAATGGTTGTATTTAATTCTCTCCATGAAAAAGTTCAAAACAGATACAATTAAGAACTTAATTAAGAATTAGATTCTTACATCCATTTATTTCAAAATAACTAGTTTTACAATAATCTCTATGGTTACACAGTTAGTCATCTAGGAGGCTAGGTGTTCCATTTCTCAAATGATCTATAATTTTGGTCATTGGATTGACTTTTATATCTAAAAAATAGTTAAATTCTCAAAGCAAGAGCAGATAGATTTCTTGTTTTTAGAATATGTTAAGGAATTTACTTAGAACTGCCATGGCAAGCACTGATAGACAATTCCACAAATCCTTAATAAATTTATTTTTCACAATAGATCATAAATCAACCAAGAACTGATTTTCTTCATGCAAAATTGAAGTATTGATGAAGATAGGCCCACATTTTTGTATTTCACGAAAAAGTTTCGCAGTTCAATAGCTTATAATGTAATATTAGTAAATGAAGAAATAATGAAGATTTCATTCTTTTCCTTTTACCAAGTCCATTTATAGTTGAAGTTACCTTTAAATGTATAACTGATCAAATAGGATGATAAACTGATGAATATAAATAAGTGGATATGGTATTCCACTAAATTACCACAACTCCAAACTTACTAAATAAATACAAAGATATATGTTGAAAAAATTAATAAATGCTTAAATAACAAAGTTTGCTTCTGTCAATGTTTAGCATAGGTTTAAATGTATTTTTTTCCTGTGAGGGAGAACAAAAACTTCTAGGAAACTGTTGCAAGTTCACATCCAAACTTAAATCAAAACTTCTGTAGATGTTGAATGTTAATTATTCTATAAGATTCCACTATTTTCCATAGTCTTTAGATATGCTTTAGATTAATTATTTCTAAAACAAAATAATATTTTTTCATAGGGGTCAGTAACACTAAATTTATGTATTATTCCATGCATTTATAGCAAGATAAATAGTTAGATATGGATTATTTTAAAAAGTACTGAAAGTAGTAAACATTTTTTTTTTAATAACCGTCTAGTCTATATACTCCTTTAGAATAAGTTGATTTTGTGATGTAAAGCTAATTTTAAGAATAGGTTAATTTCAATAAGGATGTACTTAGATATATTAGTGGGTGTTGAAGATGACAGAAATTCTGCATAATTACCCAATAGAATAAGTTGAGTGCTATTGTATCTGTTAATAATAAATGTGAATTTATTATGCAGCGTGTTTTAGTTATATAATACATTTTCATCTCATTCTCAGATTATATTTAAAAACTAACAAAAAAAATATATATATAAATTGATACTTAAACATTTCTTTTTTATATGAAAATAAATGAGGTAAAAAAAAAAATCACTTTAAATAATTTTGAATATCTTAACAAGGTTTAAGATTCATCGAATGACAAAGGATTTACATAAGATGATATTTCATTTTTTGGAATAGCTATTTATAGTTCAGGGCAAAAGATAAGTTTTAATTTTGAACTCCGAAATGCTGATGGCCATGAGTGGAGACCAGATTTATGTACATTAAAAAAAACAAAAAACATTTAGTTATAAACCAAATGCAAATGTGCAAAATCATGCAGTACAAACCCAATATGTACATCAAACACCCAAATCCTGCAATAATCAACTTTATTGTTTAATTAATAACATCAATGCTTAGAAAGCTAACCTTACCTTCTGTAAAATAAACTGAACTAGCTAAATATTATTTACATTTATGCAAACATACAAAAAAAAACAACTACATTACTGATAAAAAACCTAAAATATTACAAAATTTCCGAGCTATAGGAAGTTAATTGAATTAAATGATTTTATATTCCTATTATGATGGCTGGAATTCAATTTTCCAACTACTTTAAATTGAGGTAGTTTAAAGTACTTCAATTTTAAGATTTAAAAAAAAAAAAATATGCAAGGTACTATGTAAAAAGTAGTATTTAAAGATATTCTTCCAATCAAAAATCCTTTTTTAATTTCCCCCTAAGATTTCACATAGTATGTTCTTCAGCTTATCTTTTCAATTGTTTATTCACATACAATTATATCATTAACCAAAAAATTAACATGTTATAAATCAATGCAAAAAAAAAAAAATATCAAAAATGTACATGAATCTTCATATGGATCAGACCAAATGATACTTTTGTTTAGTTTTATTTATAATAATATACATAATATAATATAATCAATTAAAAAAAAAATTCCATTCCCAGTCACAACTAGGTCAGATGTAAGAATGAAAGGCTAGAGGCAGATCAGGACTTGGGGAAGTTAGATTTAGTTAACACTGTATGTTCCCCCATAACAAGCTGATTCTAAAAAGACTTTTTCATGGATAGTTAAAACCACTAGTTCCTACTTTTCCAAAAATATATGTCACTTTTATTTACTTATTTTTTTTAAATAAGATTAAATTCAACTCTTAAGGTGTTAATGTCACTACCTCATTTTAAACTACGTCAAATAAAGAAAATAAATAATAAAAAAAATATATATTGCCGTAGATACAGCCATATGTGTATATGAGAATTGTAGTTCAAGCATTAAATTTTATGCAACGAAAATCAAAATTTTGCCCAAAATGAGTAAAATGTGCATTTTTGTTCAATATATAAATAAGGGTTATTTAGATATCTTTTCCACGATTTGAATTTCTGTTGACGTTGGGCAGAATTTGAAGCTAGGGTACAAAAGATTCACTTGCGTGAAAATAGTCTCTTGCCACAAATTAATGGTTAATATTGTGCCAAACATTTTGGGAATATAACCTTAAATTAAGTCAATTGAAACTTGTTTGTCAATTTTAGAGAACGAGTGAGTTAATGGAATGTACAAATTAAAAAATTAAAAGTTTTAACTGTATAAAGTGTTATAATTTCTATACTTGGGTTAAAATTAATATTTAACTGGTTCATATTGAGTTACTTTAAAATATTAAATAAAATACATTTTAAATTTAAATAATCAAACACCATTAATATAAACCAGAAATTGGATAAAAACTAGGATGAAATAAAAATTAACTAGCAGGTAAACAAAGTAAAGCAACTAACCTAAATTGTAAAAACAAAATAATAAACATTGCTTACATAAAGAACTATTTAGGTTAAGTAGATATAAAACTTACCTGAATATTCTGCAGTGGCCTTTGGAGTCAGTTTGGATTTAGATTTTATAGAGCTAGTATTTTATCTTATAAGTGCAAGAGTTCAGTTAAAATACAGTAATTAACAATTAATAAATTTATTTTGCACCATGTTCAAAATATGGTAAGGATGTTGCTAGTCAAAACAGTTACTGTTTTGTTCCTAATATTAAAATTTTAAAATTTTACTTGATGTTATGTTATAGAAAGTAAATTTTAACAAATCATTTTTAATTATAAATGTAATAATAATATTAATTTTTAGTCAAAACAGTTACTGTTTCTGCTTTTACAAATAGTATTTCTATTTTTTCTGAATAAGACATTGATTATTAAAATCAAATATTTATAACAAACAAAATTTTCATTCCAACTTTAATAATTAGGACATTTAAAATAAACGTTTTCAATTTTCTTTTAGCTGAAAATTAATTATTTATTCAACTAATCTTGGAGAAAGGGAGAGCTCACAATAATTGCTTTAAATATTTACAATAACAATAATTACAATATCTAATCATCAGTAATTTTCAAGTACTTAAATGACACATATATTTACGAGTTATAATAAAGAAGAATAAGAGAAACGCATAAAAAATGAATATTTTTTATTTATCATAAAAGTTTTCTATAAAGACAAAACAAAATTTCTACTCGGTAAAGAGATCAGCATCACAAAAGATTATGTACTAGAATTCTGACAGGATGGAGGGGATAATTAATAAGTAAACGCCTAGGTAATAAAACTTTACATTTTAATAGTTCTATTTTAAATAAAAGCGAGCTAAAAAATAACAATACGATGGGATAGTAAAAAATTTAAATAAAAGGAACAGATAAAATATCGAGATAATTCATATCTATGTATATTTTTCGTTCTAAATGCGATTTCTCACTGCTTTAATTCTCTCATTATTTAAAATTTTATAATACACTGAGATGAGAACTAAATTTAATTACATACATTTTTAGTGATAATCATTACCTTATTTATTTTGTTGCTTTCTTTTTCAGAACGATTAACAACATAATTTATACATAACATTCTTTTTCCACTATATAATTACTTATATACATAATAGAAATATCTAATATTGCGAGTAAAAATTAAATCGACAAAATCTCTACTAGAAATAAATACATTTTTGTCGTAAGAACACATCTAATGTTCACGATTTACCTACAAACTAAAGTCAAGAAAAACAATATAATACAAATTGCCTCTTCGCAGGCAGTGAAATCAAATTAAAAACATTTATTTTATGAACGTGTATAAAATAAATGAAAAAAAGAATTTCGTACTCAAGGATTTAACAGGAGTCCATAATACTGATACCACTATGTAAGCTGATCCCCCACCAATGGTGGGATTGGTGGGGGCTCATAATGCTGAGGATGCTGAACTTGAGGATGGAGCATAGATTGTTGGGGAAGTTGAGGCTGAGAAAGAGATTGTTGTGACAGAACATGAGGAATAGGCTGTGAAGGAAGCTGGGTATGAGGTTGGACTGCTTGAGGGGAGATTTGTGGGTGAATAGGTACAGAGTGATGCATTTTTGGGAGTGGAAGGATTGGAAGAGATTGCATTTGGGAATGTGGAATTGAATGCAAAGGGAGCTGACTTTGGGAGAGGAGAGATTGTTGGGAGTGTTGATGTGGTTGTGAAGTTAGCTGAGAATGAGCGATTGGCTGCTTGGATATTTGAGGATGTGAGATTGTCTGCTGAGGTAATGGAGAAAGGGACACAGTCTGTTGGGGATGAGCAGACTGAGATGGAAGCTGAGAATGGGGAGGAATTGGTTGAGATGGCAAAAGATGTGAGATTGGCTGCTGCAATTGTTGATGTGGTAAATGCTGAAGATGTGGCTGATGGGATTGTTGTGGTGAAGATAGAGGTTGTGGCTGAGATAAATGGGAGAGGTGCATGGGCTGCTGATGCTGTACCACCTGCTGAGAAATTGGCTGATGCAGAACTGGCTGTTGGGCAACTGGTTGTTGAATAGGCTGCTGCTGTAGAAACTGAGTGGATGGCACGGTTTTGGACTGAGTTAGTGATTGCTGGCCGTGTGGAGGTTGTGCCACCATCTGGTGACTGTGCTGAGGCTGCGGCACGGAAGGGTGTTGTGCCTGTGGTACAGCCTGTTGAACGTCCTGCTGCTGATTTTGATTTTGCATGTTCTGCACCTGAGCAGACTGCTGTGGTGGCTGATTAGTTTGCTGGGAGGCTGAAGACAAGTTGAGTTGTTTACTGCTCAAGGAAGCAGCAGCTGCTGCTGTAAATGGATTAGGGACATCTTTTTCTGTCCCTTGTACATCCATTGGAGAAATGGTTGCAGTTACAGGTGGAGCAGTTGAAGTAGAATCCTCATCTCGCCTCCTATAAAAAAAAAAATTATCAAAGCATGAAAATAAATTCTCAGCATTTCTTAATTTAATATCCATTTAAGGGCATCTCATCAACATTTTGAAATCCAATACTTCAAGATATGTGGATGTATATATAAATTTTAATAAAAAAATTCAGCACAGCCTTACAGATAATGCCATAACTAATTCAATCCAATAACAACTACAGGATGCCAGTTATCTCTCCTACAGCCATTTGTTAATAACTACAAATACTTAGATATGAAAAGATAAGAACCCAAGGAGTACATGTAACAATGTTCTGAATAAGACATTTTTGCTTTAATCTATCTGTGCTTAAATCAAACTTATGTAAAAAATAGTGAAATTATCAATAATTAATGAATACTTACTGATAATTTCACATGTCACTACTGAGCATAAATTTTGCTCAAGCAGTGGAAGATAGGAAGAAACCTCTTACTCGTAAAACTACTCAATTTTACTTACTTGTACCCTATAGCTTCTCACCCACTCATACGAAAGATTAAGATTTTTAACAAACAAAATTAATACCATAACTCTGCAATTGTTAGAAAGTTACTTTAATACAAACGTAATGAGTCCCTGAGAAAAATTAAATTTGTATGTACAATAATCATTCATACACAAATTAAACGTTTCCCTCAAAACTGGTATCCTTTAGGTACAAGGTGTATTTAACAAACATGCTAAAATAAAATGTAATAATTTAATTAATTACATTTAAGAAAAATTTTAAAGTAATATTGATTGAATAAATAAAAAACTTAAGCCAAGTATAATAGTAGATCCGCCATTTTATTCTATTGTGCACACAAAAAAAAAAAATGTTAACAACAAATGTGTAGGGAAAAACAAATTTAATTTTCCAATTGTTTATTTCTATATGTTTTAGAAAACCACAAATACATATATTTATTAGAGCCTTGCTAAACTAACTTTCCGGGTAATCCAACCCTCTTGGAACTAGAGTGACCAGACATCTGTTATTTGGAGGACATGTATTCTATTTAAAGGTTTGTCCTCCTAACCTCCCGGCATTCAGAAAATATGACACACATCAGGCATTAACTACAAAATGAATTTGAAAAATAAAATTTAAACTGCATTCTCTTTGGACCCATGAATGGATGAATCTAAAAGAAAAATTAGCCAGCCTCACAATCAAAACTTAATACCAAGCCTAACCTACATTAAAAAAAAAAAAATTGGAATTCATATAGCAGATGATAGATTATTTAAATAATGTCAGATCTAGAAACAGTTAACAACTGCTCAAAGTAGGGATGATTTTTTTTTAACCAGCTTCTACACATGAAATGGACGCAATTGTATATTAATGAAGGTTTGCACTAACTACTTATATTAAGTTATGAGTTTCTCATTTTATCAAAGAAATATCCTGCATTTTGTAAATTATATCTGTTTGTGAGCTCAATTCCTTAAACATTACCTATTGAATTTCTTTTTAATGTTTCTTACATCTAAAACGTAAAATATGAGCAGAAACTTTCGATTTTGAGGACACAAATTATAATCACTTCCTGTATAAATCTTCTAAACTAAGTTCTTCCATCTTCAATAGGGAGGAAGCAAAAAGAAAACACACAAGATAAGAATTATTGAATGAGATTTTTTCTCTTACTCAAACTTCAGAAAATTATTTTAAGAGGTAAAGAAAAATTAGGTGTGACCATCCACTAATCTGATTCAGCTCGACTGAATGAATTTTAACATTTCAATTGAACCTAAACAAGATTAAGAAAATAAGATTAAGTTATTACATTAAATATTGTCTTAGAAGTTTCTCAAAAAGACATAATTTGGCAAAGTGGCCACTGTTCATCAAATTGGGAAGATCTGCACAACACTTACGAACTTCTCTTCCCTCCCCAATGGTGAGTGCATCACACACCTAACTTACATCATCTAATTGTTAATACTTAATGAATAATCATCTAATAGTTTTCAATCATTTGATCCCAGATTGACCATATTCTTGTTAGTAGGAGACAAAGATCTAGGCTCATGGCAGTGAAAACTTTTAGAGGAACTAATTTTGATGCCAATCATTATATGGTTTTGTTTTATCATGAATTCGAACTAGAATAAAGTAATGCTCAAAATACTAAAGGGGGTTGAAAGGAAAGAATAAATAATCGGAAACTACAAGAACCTGAGTACAAAGAAGAATTCACCCAGAGACTAGATAAAGCTTTATAATCAAGGTTCTCTGAAGATAAGGTTAATGGAAGATGGAATCACTGTAAGGACACCATCAGACGAACAGCAGAGGAAGTTGGATGGTTTGGTCTAGAATGTCAAGTAGTGACAAACAGGAGGCAGAGAGAGAAGGAAATGATAGAAAAGCATAGAACTCACCAAACAAACAATGCTTGCAGAGGAGAGAATGGATCTCTGATTACGAATAAAGAAGCCAATCTTGGTAGGTGGTTTAGCCACTTTAGAAGTATTCTAGGAGCTTCCAAGGACGCAAATATGGAAGGTGAATCTCTTGATCTCCACAATGGCGTATAGTTACGAGTTGAACCACTATAAAGAAGAAATTTGTTATGGGATCCTAAACTAAAAATCAATAGAGCCCCTAGAACAGATAGCATAGCCGCAGAATTTTTAAAGGCTGGAGGCTATGAGCTACTCAATGTTATCTGTGACCTCCTCCACAGTATTTGGATAACTAAGAGCATTCCAGGGGAATGGTACACAGGCATTATCGATCCTCTCCATAAAAAGGGAGATTAAAGAAATTTCAGTAATTATTGTGGTGTAATTCTCCTAAACTAATCATATAAGGTTCTATCTAATATCATTTATCAGAGGCTAATTCCCTATGCAGAAAGAAAGGCAGGAATCTACTAAACTGGATTCATGAGAGAGAAATCAACCACAGATCAAATCTTTGCATTAAGCATCCTTGAAAGAACCCTGGAATACAACACCATCACACATCACCTCTTCTTATGATTGGGTCATTAGACATTAGAGAGATGAACCAGGCAATGGAAGGAATCAATATCCCTCTTAAATAGATCTATTTTAGAGAGGATCGATGTGTTTGAGACATTCGTGACCACAATGGGGCTGAGATAAGGGGAAAGCCTGTAATACCTGCTATTCAGCCTAGCACTAGAGAAGACGATAAGGGATTCTGGTGCCCTACTTACTGCCTGAGAATTCCCAGTTCTCCCTATCCCTGTCTGCTGCAGGGAGGTTTAAAAAGAAACACGGGACGGTCAAGAGTGAGATGGGTAGACAAGGTAAAGAAAAGACCTGTACCATTTGCAGTGCCTGTGATGATGATGAATAGTATTTGACACAATCTCACTTAAAAAATGTCATTTTTTAAATTTTTTTTTGTCTAATTTGTAAATTATGCGGAAACCAAACACCTGCACTGTTTACTTTCCTAATTTTCTGGAGACTGGTCGAGACTGTTTGATGATTCCTAGATTGTCTGACATGGATTTGCTTCCACTTTCACCCATTATATGTCATTGTCTAACATTGTTGGTCTTTCTTATCGAAACGAGTCAGAAAGATCAAAATGACTGGATTTGAACTTAAAAAACCACCTTCGACATTTACAAACGTCTAATGATTTTGGATAAACATCACAAATATTTTTGGTAGCAACCGTTGTGTTACTAACCTTGTAAAACTCGAAAAGCATGCAATGCTGGATATGTATCTCTTCCAGCTCAGGCCATTTCACCCCGAATTGGAAAAAAAAAATCAATTTAATTATTTACAAGTAAAAAAGTCACTATAGCCTTAGAATGTCTTTACCATGACTTTGATGTACACAATGAGCTGACAAGTAGAAATCAAATAGTGAGATATGCAAAAAAAACCGACATCAGAACAACTTTAAGAGGGACCAGTGAAAGTCCAAAATCTATTCCACAAAAATGCCATCTTAAGATAATCAAGCTCAAGAATAACTGTTACGTATATATTAACATCCATGATATAATAATATATCAAAGGAAAATGAACAAAAAATATATTATTCTTCTGCCATGAACACTAAAAATACAGCCCCTCCACATCAGATGAATACTGAGGTGGTATAACCAAGACACTTGGTCTGTATGCATCAATTTGCTTACAGCAAGGATATTAAAGAAGATAAAAAATAATCATCAATTAAAATCTAAAATTAAATTATTAGTCATAATTAATATCAAAAACATACAAAATCATGAGTAATAACGCCCAAAATCTAGATAGTTATTAGTTTGCAGACACAACTAGTTTCTTGGAAACACAATTCTAAACAGAAATTAGTAATGAAATTAAATATCAAGTTTTAATGGTTAGTTACACACATAAATAGATAGGCATAGCACAAATAAAATAAGCAATAATGTTACAAAATTATTTGGGACAAAAATCTTAGTTAAAAATTTATTGTGAAACACAACTAATCTTGTAATCACAATTGACGATCAAAGGCACAAGCACACAGATTGTGGACTGCAAACATTTTCTGAAAACTGCTAACATAGGAGAGGAAGATACCATCCTACCACAGGCACCAGCTGGAATTAACGAAAGGTATTCATCAAATCACATTACATTGTATCCTGTCACTATCTATGATGAATTAATGAAATCAATAAGAAAAAAATTGCAACACATGATAAATGCTGATTCTATTTAACACAGTGGGAAGAGGGACTTCTGGATTTTTTGGATATTTTACGTCTCTAAAATTGTTGATGAGATTCTTTTTAGTTTCCTTATAATATTCAAAGTAATTAGCAAATACAAGGTGGTAAAAAAAAAATTATGTTGCATAAAATTGTCGAATTCAATGAATGCACTGTATCCCCTCAAGTAAAGGCCATAGTGTAATTTATATAAAAAAAATACATTATCCTTAGTTCTAAAGAGGCTATTAATACATTTGTTCTAGTTTCATATAATTGGTTTTCATCAAAACCCATTATGAAATAAATTTCATTGAAAAAATAGCTAGTTTTATTTAATTTATACTCATGTGAACTGTAAACAATATACAGAAGCAACATTTTAGTGTAAAAATTATAAATGGATTTATAATTCTTAGCTTTTACATCCCTTTCTTGTCTTTTTTTATCTTCTTAAATTTCTCTTATTTTATTTTGGATTTCCAAGAGTTATTTCATAGTGATTTATGAACTAGATTTCCATGGTTAGCTTTTGTATTTTTTTAAGACTTAGGGAATTTTTTTTCACATTAACATTGTATCAATTCTAATAATTTAAGAATTTTGAATGAGTTTGGATGAATTTCGATATTTAAAACTCATGGAGAAAACATAAAATATTTGTTTCTGCTGGCAAAACAAATTTGTCTTGGTATCTTAACTAGACCAGTAAGGTCAAAGAATTACATTTTCTGTTTGCAGTCAGCAATCCAAGTGCCGAGTCCTTATTAATTATTTGACCAAAATGTATGTATGTTTGTGTGTGCATATACATACACACACAAATATAAAGAGAATACATATATATTCTCTCTCTAGCAAGTTTTTTTTTAACTATCAAGGTAAAGTATTTTTTAAGTCTATAGAAATTAAAAGTAGTATTTCATTTATCAGATTAGTTTATTACATATTTAACAGAATAGAAACTTTTATAGCTCATAATTATTTTACCGTTTCAAAGGGTATATTACCGAATCATGTTACATAAAAACAGTTAAAACAACTTTTCACTATAAAAAACAATTAAAGAGGAACTAAAGTTTTCTTTAGAATGTTCTATTATTACTATAATAAATATTCAATTAAAGAAGAAATTCAGATATTTATATTTACACATTAGTAACAAATAACAGTTCAAACATAATAATTAATAGCCAATCTAATTATATTATTTAATATGATCAAGAAAACCAGAGTAGTTAACATTGAGCCTTCTTCAAAAACATTACAGAAAATAACAGCCATCACCATCACATACAGATCAAAAAATACAGACCAAAAACCAAGACAATCTTTAATAATCGATAAATAACCATCTGAAAGGAGACTAATAATTACACATACTACATTAATTTTGTCAAGCATTCGTTGAAACACGTGAATGCTTAATTCCCCTAAAACATGCTTATGTCCAAATAGACCCAAACCCAAAATGCTAAGACAGTTTGGAATAAAATATTTAATTTTAAAAAAATTATACCCAAAGAAAAAATCAGCAACTTTAAACAGAACTCCATTTGACAATAAATGATGCTCGTACTTAATAGATACAGACAAATGCATAGCTAATTAGGAATACCTCACATAGAAGAACACCAGGTATCAAAAATTTCCAAGATACTCCAGTAGTTGACTAATGATGATCAAAACTTCATTCGGGACTGAAATCAAGATTACTAAAGGACATTTTTGTATTAACCTTTCTTTAAAAATATACTAATCTAACTAAAAAAAAATAAATAAATAAAAATTGTGAAAAAAAAACACCAAAATAATTAAAATAATCTTTCTATTTCTTCCACATTAAATTTTATCAATATATTTTTCCTTTTACAGCTACGTTTTAATTTACTTTTTAAGAAAAAATGCAGAGGTTATCATGATAGAAGGCATTAGTGTTAGGTGACAGATTACATTCAGTCGCTCAGAATCTGAATTTCAGTTTTCTAGACTGGTCTCTTTCTTCATTACCCACGTGAGGGTGTGTCCACAATCTTAACCCTAAATCCTGAAATCACTAATTTATTATAATACTTTCTATTAACTTACACAGATGGTTCCTCCTCAGTCGGTCTCTTCCTGGTGACAGTAACAGTAACCGGGGGAGGCCTAGATACAGGACCGACAGCTCGAACCGGTCTGCCCCTTGGTGATATCATTTGCTGCCTCCCAGTCTTCCTTCCAATCTCATCTGATGACAACAGTTAAGTATCAGGAAAAAAAAAATAAAAGAAAAAAGGCGTGACCTGTTTCCTGCTTTAAATCATTGAATAAAAATAAAAATAAAGTTAATTAAAAAAAAGTCAATAAGTTTTAAAAAACAATAGTCAGATCAATCTCAATTTTCCTCATTACAGTAGGATAACATTACTGGTGGCATCAATCCAGAGAAGAAATTAGCAAGAATAGCTTAAAGGGAACTTCTAATATTTCATGAGCCTTAACATAATTGTTTTATTTTTTTTTTTCATAAAGAATCAACTTCAAACAGAAATTGTATCACATGAAGTTGTTCATTAGAACTAGTAATGTCCAGCGTTATGAGGATTGAAAATCATGTTATATTGCCTTTAAATATTAAAAAAAAAAAAAAGGTAACCACATACAGCAAAGTCCTATAATAAAAAGTAGCATCAATTTTTTAAAAAAAATTAGTATCTTGTTTTTAGTTTGGTACAGCAATCCTTCTTATTGATCTTAGTTGAGGGCAGATTGCAATATCTGACAATAAAAATAACCTCTATCTTTCTCAATACTGTATAGATTAATTGAGTATCCAGTTCTGAATAACTTTAAAAAAATATTGCTCTCCATTGATGTAAGCTACCTACATAACTGAATCGGAAAGCTTTATGGAACTAAATTAGAAAAATAGAACTCACTTCCCTTTCCTGGCTGTTGTTCTCCTGGTTTTTTAGCGCCAACTTTGAAAGCCGTTCTGATGGCTATAATCTTTCCATTTTCCAACTGCATGTATATTCCCTTAGGAGATTTGAGAACCATAACTTTCTGACCTGCTTTCAATACTATCGATGCTCTATCAGCAGCGTTTGTTGGAATCACCACATCTGTAACAACATAGGCATAGTTAATCATTTTTTTTTCCCTTGAAAATTGGGTCTTAAGCGGGTGCAAACTAGCAAAATGTTATGTTTTGACTTACTTTTTAATGTTTGAGTTAATATAGACTAATATAAAATCAGGGAGGGTTAACAGAAACAAAAGATAAGGTAGATAAGATAATAATAACATATATAAGTGAATAATTAAATTAAAAGGGAAAATTCATTGAAATCATGTTTATGATAGATTGATAATTATCCTGAAGTAGAGAGTAACCCATATACAGACAGCGTAGCTGAAATGAAACTTTTCTCTCTCTTTCTCTTGGCATAGACAGAATTCAGAAATATATAATATATATTGAATATATGAAGAGTATAGCTGATCTAATTCTAATCTCAGTGCAAATTATGCACAACCCATTTCCCGTATACAATAATTACTTCAATAATTTAACACTTACATTTTATCAAATCGAGAAAAAATAAATAAAATGAGTTTAAGTTATTTAGTAAGGTTTCATGATTAAGCATGAAAATAAGTAGATGATTTCTTAATTATCCCAACTTGGGGATGGCAAAAAGGACCAACAGACCCACTTGCCAGACTTGTTCCCCCCACCATTACCAGTACCAGTAATTATCCCAGACTTACAGATAATTATTGTACTTTATCACTCAAGTCTTTGATTTACTAAACAAAATTATATTAGAGCTGAGGAATGTTAGAATCAAATACAAGCAACAAATAAATATCCAGAAGTCTTAAATTATATTTTAGAAATGAGGAAGAACGAAGGAAACATTTATTCAAATATTTTAGTGATATTTTGCATCTATAGGAAAATAGGATTGATAAAAGCTAGTTTCAATTTGTGACAATAGAAAAAGAAAAATATAAATGTTTTTAGTGTATAAAAGTAATATGTGAGAGTAGGACTTGGAGGAATTATTGGCTTGTGTTGTGAATAATTCATGTTTTGAAACTTGGAATTTTGGGGATCAGAAGAAGAACAGCCGTCTGCCTAGTCCGGATAAAGTAAGAAAAAGTATAGAAAAAGTATGAAAACCATGGAAGTATGGACTTTTAAATTTCTTTTTGTCTTGTGTTATTTTTCTATTTATAAAAAAATTTTAGCTGAATGTTTTATCATATTATAGTAGTAAAATTTGGATATACTGAAGATTAATATAATAAATCGATTCACATTGTTAAAGCCCAAAGGAAGACATATTATAAATTTTATTTTTAATTTTTAATCACCTTTCCAGTTGACTTTTCAATCATGTTTTTATAAAAATTAAAACAGCTGTTAACAGTTAGTTGGAAAAAATACTTCAATGAGGTAAGCCTTCTATGTATAAGAGCGTCACGGCTTTACGAAGACCTCGTTCCAAGAACAGTACAGAATGAGGAACTATAAAACATACGGACAAGCTGATGAGAACTCCTAGGCAGTCTACTTCCTGTTTTTTCAGGTATTAAATATGTGTTAATTTGTATACCTTCACACTATCTATTTTTTATTTGATATGCGCATATCGACAAACTCTATTCTTCCAGCTACTGTGAGTGACATTCTTTTTTAATTTTATTAAACCTCGAGTGTTTAGTCATTATATAATATTGGTGAATTAGTTTTTTTAAATATTTTTTAATTTTTTTTACTCTGTTTATTTTATAAGATTGGGGGGTTAAGATTTTTCATATTTAAGCGTCTTAATTTTCTTCCTTTCATTATTTTTATACTTTTTTTTTTTTTTTGTACTAATAGGATGGTATAGTTTAATTTATTTTATTTGTTTATATTTAATATTATTAAATTTTTATATCAATTGGAAAGCATATTTTCTTTTCTGTATTATTTTGGTTTTCATTTTATGGTGCTCCATCTATTATTAAAATGCCCCAACAGGCATTACATAAAGTTGATCTAATACAAAATAGGTAGAAATAGGACAGAGCGGTATTACATAATTATTAAATATTTTAATATAAAACTAAAACAAGATCACAGTAAATACTTATATTAAAACTAAAATATCAGAAGACTTTGTATATTTTAATAATGTTTTTGAACATGCAAATAGGATATATAACCAGAATAAATAAAACATATTTTCTAATATTTTTTGTTCGAGAAATTATACATGTATAATGTACATAAATAATTACATAAACCGATTAATTAACTGTTTTATCGAATAAATTATCATGTAATGCAGCATAATACTAGTGATTATATAAATTTAAAAATTTGATAATCTATGCAGTGTATAATACTAATATTTATTCATTATATATTGATATTTATATTTGAAGTGAAATTTTTATTGGAGTAAATATATTTATTTGTAAATTATATTAAAATATTGATAAATGCAAATAATTCATCATAACTAACTCTTACTGACGGATATAATCCCAGATCTCTAGTCAATCAATACATAAATAATGAAGATAAGAAAATTAATAAAATGAAGATTAATTGATGATAAATTTTCAACCATCAATCTATTTCCTTGTTTCTAATTCAATAATTTGAGTATATTTCTGTCATTATTATAGAATGAACAAATACTTAGAACTCTAATATCCATTGCCCTTAATTTTAGTAGCTTGTATTATTATTCAACAAATAAATAATGAAGTTTTAAAAAAATTAATAAATTAGGATTTAAAGAACTCCAGGAAAAAAAAAATCTGAAAAGGGCAATCACAAAAATAAGATGTTAATCATTTGAATACCTAAAATTTATAATCAAAATAGAACAGTATATGACTTCCTTTATTTAAAACAACTATACATCTATCCCACAACTACTAAGTTATTAGCTTAACTTCAAGTTTCAATTCTTTTTAGTTTTATTCAATTAATATTTAGTTTAGACTAAGATTATATATTTTAAAACATGATGAGCACTAAGCATCCCATTTTTATTGGCATATTTCTTCTTTAGTGATATTATAATAGATTAATTTGAAACTTTAAGGTGTATAATGATTTTATTTAATAAGTGTTCTTTAACACAAAACTTAGAAGTTATTTAAGTAAAGTCAAGTTATAAGATATAAAAAATTATAGCTTATAACAATTAATTATAACTTCTATAATTAAGCACTTATATATTTAATTTATATTCATTTATATATTTAATTTATTACTTATATAATTAAGCCATTATAATTATAACTTATACAATTAATTAGTTATAATTACAACTTACATAATGAAGTAATTATAGTAATTACTCATAATATAAGTCATAACAAACTTCAAGTTAGTTAAGTAAAGTTACATGTTATAACTTAATAAGTGTTCTTTAATAAGATTTGATACGTTTACATAGCCTAACAAGAGTTGGTTATTCTAAAGCTTTATATTATTTTTAACACTTTGACCGCAGTCGGAAACAAAGTGTTGTCAAGTTGTGGTAGCATAGGAACAGGTACGATGACAATGGTATATGGCTCAGACAGCAGCTTACTAAGTGTGTTAACCTAACATGCTCAGCCACCAAAAGCTTTAATTTGTCTTATTTCTATTATTCATCATAATTTTTAGGTTTAAATAAAATATTGTTTATATTTTAACTAATTTACACTAGAATCCACTCAATAACTTGTACATGTCGAAGTCCTATCATAAAAAATCAAATTTCTCATCATTTTAATTGATAGAATTAGAAAAAAAAAAATCGATCATAATATATACTTAAAAAATCATACCTAGAGGAAGTGTCATCTCTTGTGCTGACATTCCTTGCCTTTGCCAAACTGAAGCAGGAATCCAACCACGTTGTCGTGTTTGGCCCATTTCAGCTTGCATAGGTCTCACACTTGCCATAGGTTTTGGTCTGAAAAAAAAATATATAAGCAATAAATTGTAATACAGCTAGCTAATGAAACTCATTTTATTAATATTACATAAAAAGTTGTTATTCACCTAGGCTGATTCATTTGAACTCCATTATAGACAGGTCTTGTAGTTGCCTGTTTTTCCAACTCATAACTTCGTTTAGCTAACCTTTTTTCTGCTTGGGACAATTTCTTTTCTTTTCGATCAACAAGAAGTGACTCATGTTGAAACGGTTCCTAAAAAATAGTAATTAATTATGAAAATATATTATTTATTATTGCTATATTTCTAGCAGATCCTCATAAATTTTATAATATAAAAAAACAAAACAAAAAACAGGCCTATGACCATCTAAAATATGAATGGCACACAAAATTAAAAAAGAAAAACCATTAATGTGTTCCTAAATGTAGATACAATTATGGAAAGTTAATTGCTGTATTTCCAACATCATCATTTTTCTTTTCCTCAAATTCTCAGTCATCCACAGAATACATGGCATAGAACATAACATGAGCCTTGAAAGTGGCAACAATATATATAGCAAAGATATCCGTAGGGATAGCAATAACATTACAGGATTGTTATATAATGCCATTATTTATTTTTATTATTTACCTCTTTTCATTACTTCTTAATACATGGACCTTATTCAGCATATTCTTTTTTAATAATGCTTTATACAAGTAGAGTATAATGATAATATTTTTAGTATAATATCAATATAAATTAATTATCATTGTATATAAAACTACTAAGTATAGAAAATGAAGAAATTAAGACCCACCCAAGAAGGTGAGAAAAGGTATGTAAAATATTTAACAAAAAAAAATGAACCTTGCTAAGAAGAGATGAATGCTTCTGTATCACTTTCTGTAGGACAACATCAATATAAGAATCCTGAAGACTGGAGAAGTCTTTCGGACCATCATCATCGGTCTTATCATCCCAGCAAAGTGAAGTTACCTCTTTAATGGATAGATGAGCATCAGGATTACACTCATCCACGACTCTATCCGACATTCCTTGCTTATTTATTTGTCTATCATATATTTTCTTTTCAAGGCAATTATCTGTTACTAAACGATACACAAAGCATGGTTTCTTCTGACCATACCTGTTGACAATTTACAAAATATGAACAATAAGAAACTAAAAAGTAACTCATTATTGCAAATATTTCAATTATGAGCCCAGGTAAAACAAATTATTACAGAAAACAATCAACTTTAAGAGTATAGCTAGATTACTTAAAAGCATACATACCTATAAACCCTACAAACAGCTTGAGTATCATGGCATGGATTCCATGAGGCATCAAATACAATAACACGATTAGCACCAACCAAATTAATGCCCAACGAACCAGCTCTTGTTGAAACCAGGAATAAATGTAAATTTGAATTTGAGTTAAATTCATTGATTAACTTTTCCCTTTCCATCGCAGTAGTTGAGCCATCCAATCCTAAAATTAACAACAACAATAATAATAAGTAAAATTAATATATAAGAGTAAACAATTAGTAGATAGTACCACTAATTTATAATTAATATAAATACACATCAAGCAGTACAAATACACTTATCTAATTAAGATGAATAGGTTTTTCTTCTTAAAAGATACTTTTTCTTTTTCACATTAGTTGCAAATAAAGGGAAATTCTTCACATCATTGATCTTCAGTCAGTATTAAAAATAGAAATACTATTAACACTAAATAAATAAACTAATGGTAATAGAAATTATCTTGGACTCAACATTTAAGGACTGCGCTACTACAAAAGTCTTTTTTAACTTGTGAATTTTCTTTAGCCCTCTATGTTTATGTTGGTTATACAGAAAATTATCTCAGGATTAAAAAGAAAAAGGAAATATTTTAGCTATACATCGAAATCAAGTTGTAAAACAAAAACCAATAGAAACTGTTAATTAGTGTGCTTAGTTTCAAATAAATAAGACTAAAACCATTTAGCAGATGAAAAAGAATGCAAGGGAAGCCCCCCTTTAATAAAAAACAACAAAGGTAAGTCAAACCAAGACCTTAGTTGTTTACAATATTAGAATGATCTAATTCCTTGTTTCACTTCATTTATATTTGTACATTTACATAACAAAACCAAAACGTTATTGAAGACTAAGGAAACAGTTAAAGATAAACTCAAGAGGTAAAACTTAGTTTATCTTGAGCTAATGAGAAATTAAAATTTTGAGGTTTAGTTAAGAAATATAAATAAATAAAAAATCATATTTTAATCATAACCATAATATCAATATTATAATATGATACCAATATCAGAAAAACTATACTTACTATAGTAATTAATATTTCGAACCCATTTTTCATCTTCTCTACCAGGAATTAGCTGTTGTTGCAACAGTTCCTCCATAAGATTCAATGTGAATAAACTCTGGGAAAATACTAATATCCTATCACCAAGAGCTATCGACTCTTCTAGAATACAAAAGAAAACTGCCATTTTTGCAGAAGCACCAATGTCGCCTGGAGTATATCCTTTGAGGAACTCGGTAGCCTACAAAAATAAAATAATAATAATAAATGTTCAATGTCTCAAACTTTCACAGAAGAAAATTTAAAAGTCACAAAATTTATTTTATTTTATGATTCAGTACAAATAAATAATTCCAATATTTAATTTAAAACAAATTTATCTCCATTTGTTTAGTAATTTAATTTTAACAAAACATAAATGTCATTTATATTAATTCCCTTTTCCAGCTTTCAGGAGCAATGGGTTGTAACAAATGTGTCAAGAGAAAGAGAATATTATGGAGAAGTGACAAATCCCTATTTCGATTCATACTATAATTTAAATTAAAAATAAGTGATAGAAAAACACAGGCAGTTTCAAACAGTGAGACAGGACAAAACAAGTTTTAAAAATTTTGATTTTGAACTAAAACAGATCTTGCATTTTAAAGCTTTAAAATTTACCATATATGAAATAAAGCACAATAACTACTCCCTGACACACGAGCACACCATTGAAATACTTATCACATGTAGCTTATCTTTTTAAATTCCAGTGAATGACATTGCTAAACTGAAGGGATATTTTCAGTAAATAAAATAAATAAAAATATATAAATATTTGAAACTATCAACATTCAAGCACTCATTACTTCAATTTTTATTTGTTAATAAATATCAGATAACATTTGAGTTTTTAAACTGACAATTCTGCTGAAAATTTCATATTTTTTTTTTTTAAAAAGTTAATCATTAATCTAAATAATAGTACTGCTTCATCTCTGTCACTTTAAAAATTTTGGACTTATTTCAAATTTTACCCAACAGATAGTAAATAAGGTGAGTTGGGGTATCTAGGCTGAGGGAGTAATTGGGCCATAGATTTTTTCCCATAAAACTTATGAAGAGTTGACTTCAATCAGTTGGCAACAATGAAGAACAACGGTTTCTTCCTTCAACAATCTGCTTCATGTCGCTCCGTGTTAAGGATTTTGTTTACGAATTTTTGTAAATTTTAAGCTGTTTCCATAACAATGTGGTATCATCTTGAGTTTGTAAAACATCTATAACTTCACTTTAGGTAATATCAAAATTATATTTAATTCAACATAAATTAGAAGCACAATATAACCTTGAAATGTTACTGCCAGCATGCATTCTCAGTTATATTATAAGCTTGGAGGGGCGGCTTGGTTATAATTTTTATTTTGAATGGGGTGGTACAGATACTAGGGGTATCTGGACCCAATTACCATTGCATATCTCAGTTACCCTAAGCACATTGACTACCATCATTATCGTTAGTTTACAATTCATTGGACCACCAACTAAGTCCTAAATTCCTAGGTCTACGTAAAATATGGTGGTTTAGTGTAAATGGAAAAGGGTTCACTTCCAGAAATGAATCCTATATTACAAAAAAAAAAGATGCTGCTAGAAAGCTGTCAAAGCCCCAGCTAAATTTGAAGATCTTGTCAGCTATAATGATGATGTAAATGAATTATTAAACTATTAAGAGTTTGTTAACAACTTATATTGTACTCTATTAAATAGTATTTACTTGAAACTGATTTTTTTCTTCTTCATTACCTCTTGTACCTCAGCAAAAATTGTGATATTAATAAGTTTGTCTTGATTTCAGATCCAATGGTTATGTATGAGTTCTTTAACAGTGTCAATAAAGCGACCATGGTGTGGTTCAAATGACATGATATAATTTTTTTCTGGGGTTAATATATTTGCCAGCAAGCCCATTAATCCTAATTCAATTAACATAGTTTATATGAAACTAAAATCTTTATGGTCCAGCTCCTTTCTAGGGGTAACTGGACCCACCAGGATTTTTTTTCTTATAGATTTTTAAATACAATGAAAATTAAATTCAACTTGGACTTGACTATAAATATTTGAAGAATGCATCTTGAACAATGGTTATCCAATAGAGGTAGAATAGAAATGAAGACAAAGGAATGGGACATTTAACATAAAATAATTGATTTTATTGTCTCATACAACAAATTCAAACGCTGTACTGCTGAAAGGCAAGGTAGTTCATGATTTAAAATCATGACCCAGTTACTCCAACTGACCTTAGATCTAGCTAGTTCTGATAAATCTGAATGATAGGAGATCAATGATTTAAACTTGGACAAAAGAAATAGAAGAATAAAATAAAGTACTTTAAACTCTATTAGTCATTTGAAGATACATCTAATAATTATTAGTATATCACATTAGATAATTTTTTTTTTTTTAATTGCAATCAAGAAACTTCCAAGGAGTCATAAAAAGGAAATAAGTTTGAAAGAGCGAAATTGACGGACCTATTAAAATAATTTAAGGACACTAAGATTAGAACTTTATTAAATTGAAGAATAAAAAAATTTGGAAGAAAACTACGAAGATAAGTCAATTAATATCTGCAATATAGTTATAAAATTTTATTGTAATCAAGTAGAAAACTTACAAGTACATCATTTTTTGACATAGACACCCTCGTTTTTCAACGCACTTGGTCCATCGTTGTACAAGCTTCATTATGCCCTCATAAGAGAAGGTTTTCGGTTGAGCTGAGAACCAACCAGATTTACCTTGGATGAAGCAATGAAAGAAGCGGTGCATTCCTGGCTCACAGCTCAACCAAAAACCTTCTTTTATGAGGGCATCATGAAGCTTGTACAACAATGAACCAAGTGCGTTGAAAAGCAAGGGGATTATGTCGAAAAATAATATACTTCTAAGTTTCCTATTTGATTACAATAAAATTTTATAACTACACTGCTGATAACAATTGACTTATCCTCGTATTTTAGTTCCTGAAATTGGAGTGTTTCAACCTAAGTTATTTGCTGATAAGTTTTAGCAATAATAAAAATCAAACTTGAGCTGCAAACTTTTCAATTTAGATGAACACTTTTATTTCCATCAAATCTAATATGGATAGTTTTTCATAATTAAATTGACAGCATGAAGCAGAACAAGGGGCAATTAGCCAATTGCCAATCATCAATTAGCTCTGATTTTTAATAAGAAAAAATATATAAATGAAGCATTAATAATTACCCAATCATAAGGAATTCCAGGATCTTCTTTGTTGCTCTTCAGTACTATTTCTTTCTTTTCTACTTTATCATCATCATCTTTCTTCTCTCTTTTATCCCTTTCTTCATCTCTCTCAGTATTTGTTGAGGAATTACTTGTCATTTTAGTTCCCTCTTCACCATCTCGATTTTTTTGGTTAGATTCGGCTTCCTTTGACTTTCCTTCCTCAGCATCATCTTTCCTAAATTGCTGCCCTGAAGGGCCTGGTGACTCATTAAACTGTTTATCTTGATAAGGAAACTGTTTTTCATAAGGAAATTGGTAATTTCCATCTTGTCCAAAAAAACCAGGTTTGTTGTAATTACCCTGGAATTGTTCTTTCATAAATGATTCGTTAAACCTGCCAGTAAATCTACCTTGCTCCTCAGGGTTCCCTGTACTTGTCTGTACTCCAAGCTTCTGCTGCTGTGAGCTCTGTATCATCTGACCTCCTGACATACCTTTACTGCTCATAATGATGGTTTGATCAAAAGAGTTTTGAGATTGTTGATGAGATGTCATACCACCTTGGTTAAGAATGTTTTGCACTTTATGTTGAGTAGCAGCCATTGGGAAGGAATGGTCAGGTCCAGTCTGGGTTCCTTGTTGATTAACAGACAGGCCTTGATTAGACTTCATTTTGTGCTGAGATGAAATGTTCGGTGGACTTCCTTGCATCTTCTGCAAATCATTCTTATTGACTGGAACAGTTTGACTACTACTAGTATTTGGTTGATTTTGGATATTATGTTGGCTAACTGGAACGTTAAGATTAGAATTCATATTGAGCTTACTATTATGCAAATGATCTATATTCATATTATGTGAACTGACAGGTACATTTTGTTGATAGTGACCACTGAAAGTAGGAATACTATGAGAACCTTGTGGCACATCTTTATTATGGATAAGGGATGAGGTAGGAGGACCAGACATTAATTTTTGCTGATTGGTCTGAAGATGGGTCTGAGTGCTTTGCATGCCACTACCAATATTCTGGGAAGTTCCTTGAATAAGATGTTGATTTCCAAACATTTGGGCCTTTGAATTATTAGATGATAGATTTTTCTGAGGTCCTTGCAAATGCTGAGGTGGCATACATTGCATAGTTTGTTGGCTATTTTGAATGTGAAACTGATTTTCATAAATACTATGATGATTACCAGGAATATTTTCATTATTATTCACTTGTTGAATTTCCTGTGAGTTGATAACACTGTTTTGAGGCCTGGAAATGCTCTGGTTACTAAGCATGTTTTGCTGAAGACTTGACTGATGAGTCTCATGGCTGCTATGCATCTGAGGAGGATTTTGTAGAGCATAATTTTGATGGCTCTGGCTTCCCTTCTGCATTTCTTGATTACTAATGGAACTGATATGCTGGGCTCCCGTTAAACCATGATTTTGATTCATATTCATTCCGCTTTGCTGATGGGCCATATGCATGCTTCCATGACCGCCTGAAACATCTGAAATATTTTCAGAACCACACTGATTATTAAGCATGTAATCGCGATTTTCTTGTATATTATGCTGTAATTGATTCATATACATTCCCGAGGTATTAGACATACCTTGGGAGCTTAGATGATCAGCTGAATTTTTTCGACTCATGACGTTCTGAGGACTTCCATGCATAGAATCTTTGCTATGTAAACCTTGTTGCCTTTCTGCTGTATTATTGGTGTTTTGTTGTTGCTCTCGCATATGAGCATCCTGACCACGACACATTAAATATTGATTTTCTTGAATATTTTGTGCTTTTCCCATATTATGATCTTGCCTCTGATTATTGCTTTGATTACTTTGGCTAAACATGCCTTGCTGAGAAACAGGTCCTCCACATTCTTGAGAGCTGTGGAATTGTTGATTATCTGGAAAGACTTTCCCCCCAAGTAAATTCTGATTTCCTTGAAATGAGTCTTCTCTAGATATAGCCCCACGGTTATCAAATATGTTTTGTTGACTGTCAGGAAGTTGTTGGTTATTATGAATCCATCTTTGTTGGTCATGAATACTTTGATTAGTAAAGTAATTTTGATTTGATTGTTTCTGATCTTGAACTTGAGGTTGATTTCCTAAAGGTCTATCAACATTTAAGTGCATTCTGTTAGCTGATTCTTGAGGATTCTGCCTCTCCCCAAGGTTAGTTCGACAATTTTGAATAGCTTCCTGATTATTACAATGTCTGTACTGCCCATCTGGATTCGGAAACATGTTGAATTGAGATGGATTACGTTCTTGAACAGAACAAGTCTTTTGTTGATTATCAGTTTTCATTATCTTTTGCATACTATGATCGTTTCCTTGACGATCAAATGATTCTTGTTGCTGAACTGCTGACATGTGATCATTATTTGAGCTCCTTTTGGTACCCTGGTGTTGGTTTTGAGAACTAACAGCCTGAGCACTGCCTTGCAAATCAGATCCTCTTATTGAGCTACAATTTATGAACTGGTTTCCATAAATATTTTGCTGAGGAATTTGATTTTGTAACTTATGCTGACTTTCATGAATATTTTGCCCCCTAAACACATCATCTTGATTTCCAAACATATTATGTCCTCCACTAAAGCGATCTGTACTAATTCTTTCCTGAATACCAGAAATATTTTGTTGGCAACTTTCCTCAGGAGTCGAATGCATGTTCTGATCAACCCTCTGACCAGCATACATACTCTGTGAACTAACAGGATTTATGTTTTGACCACTCAGTTTAGAGTCAATTTCATGAATGTTTTTATTTCCACTAAATTCCTCTTGATGTCTATGCCTACGATCTGAGCTGCTTTGTATAAGTTCATTTCGAACAGTTCCAAAAAACTGGTTATTTCCAGATAATCGATCTTGGGATGTAACTCTATGTTGTAAATCTCTCTCTTGATTTCCCGACGGACTCTGTTGTAAATGTTCTTGATTCACAGGAGTTCCATGTTCATTTCTTCCACTAAACATGTGTTGATTGCTCATTGCTAGATGCTCAGACCCAATATGATGCCTTTGTTGATTTTCTGTTTGCCTGCCAAGATTCGACTGATTATATGATAATCCATCTTGAGGAGCTGACATTCCATGATCAGTCCTAATGCTGTTGAACAAATTCTGTTGAGAACCTGCAGCATTGCCATGAATATTCAGCTCACTTCTTTGATCACCAAACATATCTACTTGTTCAGAACCAAGCTGCATGTTATTCTCTCCCCGTTCCTTATTATATATACTTTGCTGCATAACTGTTATGTGCTCATGATTATTTTGAATGCTATGTTCATTCCTATGCTGATTACCATATAGACCTTTCTGAGAGTTTGCCAAATGATCAGGATTTACTGTATTATTCTCACTTCTTTGATTTGTACTAATGTTATGTTGTGAAGCAGACAGTTGCTCTTGGAGACTATGCTCATTCCTATGAGTCCCATAAACACCTTGTTGGGTATTTTGCATATTTTCCTGATTCAGTGGCATAGAATGCTCATTTCTTGGATTTAAGTAAACATTTTGTGAAGACTGCAAATTATCTGGATTAACCTGTATGTTGTGTTCACCTCTTTGATTTCCAAAAACATTTTTTTGTTTGCTAGAAGTTTGCTCCTGATTAACATGTTCCATACCATGTTCACTTCTCATATTACCAAACATATTGTGCTGTGAACTTGAAATATGTTCTTGATTGCCTTGCATAGTATGTTCAGTTCTCTGATTTCTGTAAACGTTTTGTTGACTTGTGGGGATATGATCTTGAGTCCCACTTGTTCTATGCTGAACATCATGAATATTTTGCATACTCCTTGGGCTCCTTTGAAGTTCTTGAGAACCAAACAAAGTCTGAGATCCAGTTATCCTCTCTTGGGGATTTTGCATTCGTGTATGTGATTCTTGAATATTTTGAACACTAGAAACATGTTCTAGATGCATCATATGTTCAGCCCTTTGAGTACTGAAGTTGTTTGATTGATGAATCAAAGTTTGTTCCTGATTACCTTGCACTCTAGAATTATCTGACATATTTGACTGTATATTTAAGTTCTGATTAGAAATCAAATAATCTTTATTGGTTTGAAAATTACTAAACATGGGCTGTCCAGGTAAACGTTCTTGATTGCGAGAATTCCTGTATTCATTTTCTTGGGTTTTATTTCCATACATATTTTGCTGAGTCATTTGTAACTGATCATGAGAACTATGGCTTGGTTGACTACTCACAACGTGACTGTTAGCATGCATCCTGTTCAGTTCCATTTCTTGACTATTCCTATTTCTAACCAAATTATCTTGATTCCTCGATAAGACATCATGGCTGTTATCACTTCTCTGATTCAGGAATAGCCCTTGTTGACTACTATGATCTTGATTGGTCCTTCTCTGATGATCATCAGGAATCATAACCATATTGTTAGCCTGAACATTTCCATGATTAGCATGCATATTTTGGTTTCCACCAGAATGATCTTGGTTCCCTACTAGCCTTTGTTGGTCTGAACTAGAATGCAGTGAATGTGATTCATTTATATTTTGGTTTGATTGATTACGCTCATGTATGCCGTGTGGAGGAGCTTGATTTGATTGACTGTGTGCTCTGTCTTCACTAGCATTTAATTTTGCAACACTATCTGGCTGATTAGAATTGTAAGTATTCTTTTGGTCACTACCCATGGTTACACAACTTCCAGATTTAGGAGCACTTCTTTCTAAACTTCCAGACCCTGGAGGAGTTTCTGCTTGAGAGAAGTTGGAGAAGTTTCCTTTATTCCAAGGAGGTTGAGGTTGTTGATACTCTTGTGTTGGATAAGGATATTCTGAATAGTCATTATAACTTCTATAATTGTAAGATACCTGTCCCCCTGAGAAACCACAATTAAATTGCTGTTTTTCTTCTTTAACTTCCGTTTTTTCCTCTTTGATGTGATGAAATTCTTGAAATCCAGGTTTTGAGTGTTCAAAATCTTTTGGTGATTTCAAATTTTTATCCTAAAAAACAAAAAAATATATATATATATATAATTTTTTATAACAACTATGTAACTAAAGATAATTAATCTACTAGATTTATTTACCTTATTACCGCCATAGTTGTTTCCCCAAGATTGCTTTTCGAATTCTTCATTTTTTTGCCCCGAATATGGACCAAAATTACTAAAATAACCAGGATACCCACTATCATAGTTAGAGTAGTAGCCTGGATTATCCTGATAATAACCAGGATAATACATACCAGGAGCTGGAGGCCTATGATACGGGTAAGATGAAACATCAGAATATGGAGGAGGGTAATAACCTCCATATCCAGGAGGTCCAGTAGATGAGTTTTGAGGATGCGGAGGAAAATCAAATTTCCTTTCTTCCGTCTTGACTTCAGGAGTTGTTATCTGAGGTTGAGGTGGTGCAGCCACTTCAGGCTTTATTGCAGCAACCTGAGCCTATAGAAAATACAAAATTCAACTAAATATGGCTTCTAATAAGTCTTCTTTAAATCTAAATTAAAGGCTATTTTCAAATAATTTAATTTCTATAGAAATTATTACAGAATGTTTTGGCAAGGTCAACTCTTGGTTTTCTGAAGCCTTACAAAAAGAAAAAATTACTCCCTCTCCTCCAACCCCAAATAATCAAACTTAGGGGGCTCAACCCATCCTTTCCCAACATATCATCCCATTGTTTGAATAAAATAAAATAAGTATTATCTCTTTAGTGATAGCTATGTTTAAAAAGTTTTAATTTCCCTTAGTGCTTATGTTGAAATTGTTATTTCAATTTTTCACAACAAAAAAACACCTTTCAGTAACTCTGAAAACTGGTATGTTTTGGCTAATGCCAATAAACCAAAAAGAAATAAAAATTGCCTATCGTTCCATCATCTGCTCAAAAGTTTTTCCACCCTAGGGGGCCACCTAGTTCATTCACTGGACGAACCAGCTCCCTGTGTTATGTACAACAAGGATGATTTCAAATTAATTACAATTTAAATTTATTGAAGTGACAAATAAAAGATTAGGCTAGGAAAACAATTTTTAATTATAACACATTTTAATTTAAAAAAGCCATTTAATCTTTTATATTGTTTTTATATGAAAATCAGAAATAGGTCTATTTATTATTTTGAAAAATGTTTACCTATATTTTTGTTTATTTCATTATTACATTGTTTGAAGTGAGAGAAAATAGGTTTGGTGTAATAATAATATAAGCATCAGCGGCCACAGCTAAGATCTCTTCAGTCTTATAACCCCACTAGTCGACAAGTAGATTTGAATTTATCCAGGAATTTTGAGGATATAAGTTGATTCCCATAAAATTGTTCGTCAGAGGTCATTTAATTTCCAGATTGCTCCTGATAATCTATCTGTGTTAACCAATTACCACTCATTTAATTTTATTTCGTCTGTCAAAGTCTGATATGTTCATTATAGTCAACTATTGAAGTAAAATTTTACTTAGTTATTATGTTCTTTTGTTTATTGTTTTTTAACATCATTATTAGCCAAATTTATTAATTCTGTTTTAATTTATGTTCAGGCTTAACTTCATTTATGTTTTATATATAGATTTTAGCTTTTTTTTTCTTTTGTGATTCTCTCATTTGAAAGCAAGATTATTCTTTTATTTATTAAATATTGATTTTACATTTTCCTTTATTTATTTTCTTCCAATAATCATTTTTTTTTCAACGTTTTTACTTATTTTAACACTATTCTGAAGTGTTCTAATTAGTTAGTTCCAACGGGATCTGAGATTTATGTTTCTCTTTCATAACATCACTCATTCCATGACGATCAAACTTATGGTCAACATTGATATTAAAAAAGATAAAGTCTAGGTGCCGCTGCACAGAAGCGTATAGCGACAACTATCTCTCTCAGATAAACATAATTTTGGTTTTCTAGAATAGGCTGGAACTGCAAAATTGAAGCACCTACAATATCAATAGAGATCATACAGGTTTAACACTTTCTTAAAAATTCCCTAGATTGAACCTTGAATAAAGAGATTAGAAAAAAATTTCACTCTTTCTCATCCTAGAACCTAATGGAAAAAAAAAAAAGACTACTGTAACCACCCCTGTAATCCAACATTGGCCACTCCACCAGCACAGTGTCCATGCTGGAATATGTTAAATTTTTTTTTATTAGATGAGAAAATTGTTTTGATACTTGATATCAATACTTAAATTTATGGAAAAAATTATGAAATCCCTTCCTAGAAAAGCAAAACCAAAAAGGTGAGTGCCCTCCACCATCTAAACATTTATCACCACTCCCACACAGCCAAAATACAAATAAAATAAAACAAAAACAATTAGGTTCATTTGCAGGTTTCTGGCTGTAGGTCTATTCCTCCCCTCCCTTCTCCACCCTAATGAAAATTAAAATTATGATTATTATTTTGCTCTAGAGTATGATTATTAATTTGTATATATATATTCTTGTTCGGTCTTGGTGTCTATATTTAATATCACAAGAAATTTATTTTACCTGATCGGATAACTTTCGATAA
>NW_027110068.1:121944-131880 GCF_000696795.3 Halyomorpha halys | reverse complement strand
AGAGAGAGAGAGAGAGAGAGAGAGGGAGAGGGAGAGAAAAAGAAGACTACCTAAGTTGAATTGTACTAAAGTCACATTGCAAGAAAATGTGAGTATGAGGACCACCTAAAATGAAAACTGAAATTTTTCAAGAATGTAACAACTAAAGTATTACACCCATTGTGAATCGAACAGTCCATACAGGTAATTAAAATGCAAGATAGAGAAAGGCCAGTGCAAAGCAGAGTAGTGTAATGGCATACTCTATATATCACATGCTAATTTAATTTTGAAACAGGCCAGAGAGGAGTAGAGTAGACTTATCTAGTCTCAGTGGGTGCACAACTTACTGCGCAGAAAATAAGAAAAAGAAAAATATTGAAATATTGTACAGTAATAATTGTTGCTATGAAAGTAGAAAACAGTACATTTAACTTACAATCATGGAAACATGGAATATATATATATATTAATTTGAATCATAGTGATCCTGAAATACGATCACACAGTATTTCCTTTTTCAAAAGGGATTAAGTCAGAAATAAGTTCAAATTAGTCTTGTAATCATATGAGAATTTATACTTCAAAAACTGACATTAACACTATGACGACTATACACTATCTAATTATGCTGAATAATCAAAATTGAAATCAATTATATAACCTTTGATTATTGATTACCTACACACCTTTTTAACTGTTTTTCCTTTCTTGTCCTTAGGAGCTAATGGTCTCCTTGGAGAGTTGGGGCCAGTATGAAGGTTAGCAGTTTCTTCTATATCTAAGTCTTGCAGCTCATCTAGTTCCTTTTTCTTAATGAAGTTATAAAGTATATCAGGGTGATTCCAGATCTATAATGAAGGAAAAATCTATCGTAAGAATCATAAAATATCTTAATTTTTAATGAGAAATAGAGGTTATTATTATCTTTTTGAGGGTGAAATTATTAAAATTTAAATCAGTAAAATTAAAACAAGTAATTATAAAATCATTTGTGGTGTTGAGAACCAGAGTGGATTAGACTATCCTGCATTGTGAAGATTGAGTATAAAACAAATATTTTGAAATAAAACTATTAGATTTTTTAAAACTGGTCCTTGGTAACAGAAGTGTAAGGATTCACTTTCAAAAGTTTAATAATTGTAATCATGGTTAACCACATTTCAAGAACTAAATAGGTCAGATATATCCAGGAAATTTTAATAAACATTTAAAACATAATAAACAATAATATACATAAATAATATAAGTAAAAAAAACATAAGTAATAAAGATTTAAAAGATCAAATCAATAAATAACTCACAAAACTGTCTCACTCACCTTACAACAGACGGCAAAGGCTTTTAAAGGATTGGGCACTGCTTTTGTTCTAACTACTTCATTCATAAAAGTGTCGTATAATTTTCTCTGAAATGTCGTCATCCTAACCAGAATAACATACTCTTCCTTCTGAGGTAAAGTATTCCTTAATACAGAATGGCTACGCCTGTTGACATAAAGGACAAATATAAAAACAACTGTGCGGTGCACACATCACAAAACTTTCACTTTCACATCACTCCCTCCACCCTCCATACCTCCACAGGTTTTGTGTATATTTGTAGGCTCATGTTTAAGTTATCACTATTTTTATGATTTTCAAAAAGAAAATCCAAAGACTGGTGAAGGCAAGAATTACAAACAAAAAATTTTCTTTTTCTGCTGTTATAAAAGATTTGTGCCTTAAAGGTTTTTGAGATCAAATTGTTACGTAAAATATTTGGACCAAAACAGGATGAATTAATGGGAGACTTTAGAAGGCTACACAACACTAAATTAAGGGAACTGCACCCAGTAAATGTAATTCTGGTAATAGCATTGTGTCGTATATTTGGGGCTTAGTAACAAGTGGATCCCTACAATATTAATAAACACTGAACTAACAGAATAGAATAATGTCCGAGGGAAATGTAGATGGGAGGATTGCTTTATAACTGATTTAGTAGAATTGGGTTTGGAGGGGCATCACTGGAAAGATGTATGTAGAGAAAGATTGGTGGTATTAGCATCAAACCTTCGGGTTTGCTAAGCCTTTATTATTATTATTATTATAAAAATTTGTATCGTAGAGTTTCTTGAGGTGCAGATAACAACTATTAATTTTGTTACTGCCAAGAATACAACAGTTCAACAAAAAGATAACAAAGCCATAATCCAATCAGGAAAGATCAGCATCAGTTTTTTCAGTTGAAATCAGATGTTTTCCTATTTCTCCTTTAGTTATTCACAAAATTATTTAACATTTTGTATTTATACATTGTTTATTACTGCTAACAATGAGAAATATATTTTTTTTTCAAATAAATAAAATTAAAGGTACATTAAGGGGAAGATGTTTTAAAAAATTTTCATTTAAGCCATGTCAGACTATTTCAATGGCTGCAAGATCTAGATGATATATAAGAGCATTTAAAAGTTCATTGACATGCTTAATCAAAATCATTGCCTTTTGGAAAAATAAAAAAAAATGTGAAAAATCGACTTTATTAAATGGCACTTCTAGTCAGGCGATATTATCAAAAAAGTTGCTGTCACATTGCAGGCATATACTAGCCTTAAAAATGTAATTTCAGTTTTGTACAACTTTTCCTTTTTGAGCTAGGCTAACCACATACAGACACACAGACTGCAAGACTTGGTATATTGAACCCAGGGAACCTCAAAACATGTATTTCCGTGGAAAACAATAATTCAAAATTTTCCACAATCACAATACTTTTCCTTACTATATATATCTCTTGTGTGAGTGAAAGTAATAAGCACTGATAATATTAAGTTGATATCACAAACAAGCAGCAACCCATTCAGTGCTAGACATTAGCGAATAAAGCCTTAGAGTAGTCCTGAATAATATTGCTAGATTTCAAAAACTATATTTACTATCAGAAAGCCAAGCAAAACAATTAGTAAGTATCAACCTTCACTAACCTTTGAACAAACCCTTCCAAAAGAGAGTGGAGAACATGAGCTCTGTATCTCATGAGTCTTATATCTTGTGGAGTAGAATCAATACACTGCCCATTTTGAATTGGCCTTTCGAACATATTTGAAAATTCAGTCTTTGTTCCCAGATAATTAGGCCTAACGAAGTCAACCATACACCTGAAAATAAATATGAGGAATTGGGAAATTCACATCAACAAAAAAAATACGAAGTGTTTTAAATTTCTGTAATTTACCAATATTCAAGGAGGTTATTTTGTAAAGGATATCCAGTCAGGACAACCCTCCTTTTGGTTCTAATTTGTTTTAGAGCATGAGAAATGGAAGCATGTGAATTTTTTATCCTGTGGCCTTCATCACAAATCACAAGATCAGGTCCAGGTCGAACCAATGCTTCATGCATTGCTTAAAAAAAAAAATGTTGAAGTGAATAAATTTCTTTATCAATATAGGAAAGTTATCATCAGAGAAGGAGACAAAAAATTAAAAATAAAGAAATATATTAATTTTTACAAAATAGATTTTAAAATAAATTTAAAATCCCTAACTAAGTAGGGACTTGCATATAAAAATCAAAATATTAGGATGTTGACAAGAAAGTATATTCAGTTGTCAGATATAGAGAATGTTTTAAATGCATTGAACAACTTCAGTCAGTATTGTTTTGTTTTTTTACATTTGATATAATTAAAGTTACTTTAGAAGCAAGTTGAGTGTAATTTGATTTCTGGTAGTTAGTTTAGGCTAAATTTTAACAAGGAAAACCAAACATTTTCCCCATATTATACTTTTTATTTCTGTCATAAAAAATTGCTAAATCTTATAAACAGATAAGTGGTGCTCATTATATAACACAACATACATGTCAAAATTAGCTTAAAAATTCAGTAGTATAGATTTTTTAGTCGAATATGATCTAATAAAACACATCCGAAGAGGACAATCATAAAAAATTCAAGAGATTTCAGGGATCAAATATTTTGTAAACAATAATAGAACATCTTTTTTGTTAAGAAAATTGGTACTCGGAGTTCCAGATAAATGGAATGATGCAGGATTATTATATAGGTAAGATAAACAAAACTTGTTCTACCACCAAGTAACTACAGCCTGTCCTTGGTTGCTGACTTACCAAAAAGGTTGACATTAGTTTTGATAATCCAATAACTATCAATAATTTTGATACTGGTTGGCGACTAACGATACCATCTTACCATACTACCATTTACATCATTCCTCATCAAATGATCCCATGAATTAGATATGTTTGAGAATATTGTTAAGCCTTTTAAGTATATATCACATGTACATTTGGAAATCCTCTTTTCATTCCTTATAATAGAAGTGTATATCTTATGTTTTATTGCACATATTACTTTTTTAATACAAGGTTTAGCATTTTTTCACAGCACAAAAAACAAATTCCGGCTAAACCTTCTTGCGCCCACCAGTCTGTTTTAGACATGATCTAAACTTATAAAGCTCCTTGATCTCCAATCATGTCATTATCAAACCAACCAATGACAAAAAGCTCATATCAAAGAAAGATCCTAGTCTTATTCAAAAGTGAGCTAAGGAAACTTCTACCCTGCAATTTAACACGGGTAAAATTGCGAAGCACAGCTGGTTGAAAATAAAATTTAGCAGAAGGAAAAGGTATGTTTATGAGGGAAAAAAAATAGACAACTACTGATCCAATAAGTGTATTGAGTTCCTTCGCAACCTAGAATATTCCTATTCAGTTAAAAACAATCGTAAAATTTACTTTAATCATTTTATTTAATAAACACTGCAAGCAAAATAAAGGGTTTTTCTGTTTGTCATTATAAAATTCAATTGTAGAAGATAACTTTCCAAAAACAAGTTATTATTCAAAACACATATTATTATCAAATAAAATATAAACATCAAACATTTTTTTTTAACAAATTACAATACAAAAATAGGCGTTGATGACCAAAAGGTTTTATGCCTGTAAACGAGAAAAAAATAATAAATTACAATACCTTCTAAAAGTGGTTTATTTTTTTCATCTTCGACATCCTCATCGGGAGGTCTCTTTTTTCCTTTCCTTAATCTGCCAGGTCTCTTCAAAGAGAGCTGTCTGTACATTTCGTATCCTATAAGAAGAACTCCTCCATCTCTATTCCATTCTTCAACAACCTACAAATTAAATAAAATTTTTAAATTAAGATTACACACTGTCGTCCTATTCGGATTAATTATAGAAATATGCCATTGCTATGTTGATCACACAGTACATTAAGGCTAATGTTGTAAAAATAAGTTCTTTAACTAAATTGTACTCTATTAGCTTTTATTTCCTATCTAAAAGGTATATTCATTAATGAAGACCCTGGATCAGTAAATAAGAACTGAAAATTTCATAATGACTATTTTCTCAAAAATATATTAAAAGAATTCATTTCTTCTTAAATTCAAAATTTCGAATAGGGAAACAAAACCATTACAATTATAAGGGGTTTTTTCATTTCAATCTAATGTTGTCTATTTGAACACTTAACTGTAACCAAAAATGTTAAATAAAACTCCCACTTGACTAATATTACATACTATTAGAAGATTTTAAATTAACCATAGGTATTTTAATTGCATTCAAAGCAAAACCAATTTTAAATTATTCTATTCAGATCAATATATTTCTGTACACCAATAAAATCTAAATAGAAAATATAATTAGAAAGGGTTTCCAGTTGAATTAAAACCTTGGTTAAGCTTAAATAATATTTATTATATGTCTCCAGCTCATTTGAATTAATTTAAAATTATGATCGATTGTAAATGAATTCCTTTAACTCTTTCTTCATTCTTTAGTGTGCAGATACAAAAATACAATATGCAGTTAACATGTTCATAAACTAAAGAGAACAAGACCAGATCCAAACCAGAATATATAATAGTAATACCGAATATATAATACAGTAATACAGAATATATAACAGTAATAAAACCAAGCTCAATTGTATTATTAATTTGATACTGGCTTCTCTTGTAATTGAGTACACAAATACAGCCACTTAAGCATTACTTAAAATCATTATATAATAGAAAGGAAATATATTTAATCTAAAAAAAAAAAAAAAAAAAAATAGGTGATACTCAATATATCTTAAACATAATTTATACAATAAATATTTTATTTGCAAGGTAATTAAAATATGAATAAAATTGATATTGTGCTGCTAATACTTAACCTCAATTTATTAAGTTTACAACATTTAGACCTGTAAAACCATCTTCAGGTACAAAACCTGTATGTTATATTATATCATAAATATGCCATGTTATAATAAAATAATAATTTAATTATTTATAATTAACTAATTATACATAAAGTATCAATCGCCCAACATTAACTTAATTTAATACCTCCCTTCAACTAAAACCAACTAATAAATAAATTAAAACATTAATTTTTTAATAAATATAATTAAAGGTTCAAAGAAAATTCATGAGCATCTAATTAAAATATTCTTAAGAGAATACATTCTAAATACATTTCCTTACCTTTGCACGGGCAGCAATAGTTTTATGCATATCATTTAAAACAAATATGCCAAAATTGCGAGGCCTAACCTCGCCATGGACAGCCAGTGAACAGATAGTAGGATCGGTAGGAAGCCATAAATTAAATTCTGCGACCCAATTTTGTAATGTATTTATAGGCATTATACACATCACAGTCTTTGCAGAAGTTTCCCTCAAGAAAACATCGCAAAATGAAACCACCTAAAAATTCACAAATTACTGAGGTTACTAAAATCCATATCTCATATGGACTTAATAGAAAGCATTTTTAAAATTTTCCTTAAGAAAAGTCTTCTCACAAGTCAACTACAGCCTTCCTGAATAAACATTGTAACACAAGAAGAAATTTTTCCATCAGATCGATAGTTATTGAAATTACAGTAATCAAACAAACTCGTTAGCTTTATATAATAGTATAGATCAATAAAAAGATAACGGGTTTCCATGGAAAATTAGATGGATTTGTTTTGTCTGGTAGATGTTATTCTACAAATGAACAGCTATAAAGTTACAGGAAATGTATGGTTTTCGAGTTCGTTGAAAAATGATATTTATTTAATTAGAAAAAAATTTTAAGGCAATTTACTCTTTAAAAATTTCAGCTTCATAGGTATTGTCATGGCAAGATTACAACCAAGTGAGTATTCAAGCTTTTTATTATAGTTAACGCTCCATTTTCTTAAGAGTTGTAAGTCCTCAATAAAAAGTCTATATAACAGAAATGTTTTCAATTAGAATGGTAGTTCATAAAATTACTGTGCCCAAATAAACACTTTAGCTTCACGTAATATTATAAGCTAAATATCCAGTTTTATTGTACAATACCTGTAATTTTTTGATCTGTGGCAAAATAACCAAGCACTTAATTAGTAAAATTAAACACAGGAGACTGTGGTCTAATGTCCATAGAGAGATAAGAAAAATAAGCACAGTTATAATAAACCTTCAATTAAACACAGAGGAACAGAAAATAATTTTGTAATATTTAAGGTAATTTTTGTTGCAATAGTTGAATGAAAAATAAACAATGGAAATACAAGAGATATATGAGGAAAACCTGCCAAATTTAGTAGGCTGTATGTTCCCATGTTTTATAATATTTTAACCTTCTGAAAAGGGAGCAGAGAGTAAACTTTTCTTTTGTAACTTCTCAAACAAAACTGATAGCTTGCCACAAGCACATACTAATATAGATTGCAAATAAATACATTAAATTTCTTTCCAAATAAGAAATTGTAATTAGAAGAAATTAAATATAAAATAGGATGGTAAAAATGATCAAGATAAAAATGAACTGGTGGGTCGATCCTGAGGTCAAAGAAAATTAACAGGATAGTTCAGCTCATGAAAGACCAATGCCAATATGAATAATTTAAAACTTCTTTAGTTTTAAATAAGAGTACATTCAATTGACAAGAGTTTGGATGACTGAGCAGAGTTGACTAAACTTTCAATATACACAAAAACAAATAATAGAAAATAACTTAGTACAATAAAATTATCATTATTTATACCTGAAGTGTTTTTCCAAGTCCCATAGAGTGTGCAAGAATACAGCCAAAACCAGTTGAATTATTGAACCTCTCGATACTTTCCACTACGTTGTCAAACAAAAATCTAACACCACCAATCTGTAAAGAGTAATTAACAGTTTAATAAGTAAAATAAAATATTTGGTGTCTTGTAATAACTAAACTTTTATTGATCTGTGAAGAGAGTAATTTTAAATCCTGAAAATAACTTCACTCAAGCCTATAATCTAATAACAAAGAGCAAACTTAAAATAACATAATACTTTTCTTTTTAATGCTATCATCAGAATTTTTGTTTTATATCACTATCTTAGAGGTGGAAATGGGTAGCTCAGTGGTAAGACACTAAACTACTAACTCCAAGGACCAAGGACTCTGTTTCACTGTAGCTGTGAGTCAGCCCTGTGGGTTTGGGAGCCCTCTAGGGTCCATCCAGCATCATTAAGTAGGTACCCTCAATTAGGTAAAAATATGGCAATTGGGCATGATGAACAAATTACCTCCTTGCCCAACCGTTGGTCTTGTAACAATACTTCCTTACAAAGTACAGCGCCCCTGACCCTTCATGGGTTGTAGTGGTCCAAAACATAAAAATTAAATATTTTTAAAATTACATTTTTTTTTTCTTACTGAACGAAAGACTGAAGAGTTCTCTTTTCTCACTTGATAATAAATTTTATGTAATGATTGTCATATAATCCAACACTCATTCTTTAATAGACTAAACAATTGTATTGGATGTAATATAGTCTTTAACCTAATGGATAAGAATTGCTTAAAAGAAACGTTTTCAACAATAATCTTTGTATGGTCCAATATGATAACATTCATTAAAACAAGTTATGTCACATTTATGAATAATTTCAAAATGCATAGTCTTTAGAAGTTTAAAATACAATAACATCAAGAAAAGGGGAGACTTTTTATGAAAAACTAGTTAATCTAAACTAGTACTCAGTTGCTCTAACTTTCTTTGGATTACAAAATCATTGTTGTTGGCATTAAATGCAACACTATTGGCATTGTCTTCACAGATAGCTTACAATGATTGTCTGAAGCACTGATTTAGCTTTTCTTTTCCCCCTCACTTATGAGATGAAACTCTTTGCAAGATTACGTTCATCCAAGCTAAGGATCATATTATAATATCTAACTTGATCTTCAGTAATAAATTTCTCACCAGTCAGCTTTGGGAGCTCTTTTAATACTCCCACAGTCCTTTACAAACTGTGAATGAAGCCAAACCTACAGTAGTTAAAAATTATTCTGGAACTTTTAATTCAGAAAACGTATTTGAAAATATCTTAAGATCAGAAAACCATTTATATATAATTTTAATTTGAAAAAAATTATCAATATTTTGTTTTCGATATTCCATCCCTACAACTAAGCAGAATAAGTTCAGCCCTTGCTATGTTGGGGCCAAGTGTGCAAACATGGCAACCCTGTATCCTTGCAAATAAAGGGAATGTTAGAGAGACACAACATTAAAAAAATGTATGATTAAATACTTAAGGAAGTAGGAAAATAGCAATATTTATTTATATCATACCTGATGTGGCTTAATTATCCTGGCTATTTGTGGAGCGAGATAAATCTCTGGCTCCGATTCAGGTTTGCCAACATTAATAAGAACTCTTCCTTGTTCATCAGGTATATTATATAAGTCATTGGTATGCATTCCAGAATTAGTAGTATCCACATCGTCCTCCTCTTCTTCCTCTTCTCCTTCTCCTTCAGAGATGACAATGCAGTCGTCCTCAGAGTCCGAAGATGAAGAGATCGTCACGACGTCTGCATCACATGGGTCTGAGCCCGCAACACACACAGAATGGGGGAAGAGAAGGGGAAACAAAAATAAAAATAAAGAAAAATTACAAAAAAAAAAAAAAA
>NW_027110068.1:98487-121894 GCF_000696795.3 Halyomorpha halys | reverse complement strand
ATTCTCTGGGTATACATGTTACATGACCGAGCCATTTGATTTGGCTTTCTCTCACAATCAACACCAAATCAAGTTTCGCAAACATCTGACACAATTCCTCATTAATGCGGATTCATCATTGTCTAAATAGGTTTAATTAAAAAAGAAAAGAAAAATGTGAACTAAAGAAATTTAATTTCTTAAATAATATTTTTACAAAATAAAAATTAAGTAAAGAAAAATGAAATGAAACCCAATAAAGAAAAACGCTACTAATAAAAAGTAAGAAATGTTAAAATGTACAATAAAATACAACTATTTTCCTCTTTGATTAATGATATAATTTGTTTAATAAAACTGTTTGTTAAAAAAAATAGATAAAAACATGTGAAGAGCAATATGAAGCAATAAACAGAAAACAAGCTGAATATCTCTGTATCCTCTCTATATATTTTGTCATAGTATAACCAATCTACTATCAAGGATTAGCTGTCTTAGAATATTGCTAAATTCAATAAGCCATGTTACCAACGATAAGCTCTCTTAGAGTATTGTCATATTCTGTAAGCCATGTTGCCAAGAATAAGCTCTTTCAGAATATTGCCATATTCCATAACCCATATTACCAAGGATAAGCTCTCTCAGAATATTGTCATGTTCTATAAACATGTCCTTTGGCAATACAAAGGAGGCAAAGGAACCAAAATTAGTTGCCTACAATACTCAATCATATTTTAGAACTTCAAATATTAAAAATGTCCTAATAACACTTTTTTGTTGATATCTAATTTTGTCAAAACACAAGAAAATAGAACGAACAACTATTATTTACTAGTATGCTCTAAATAAAACTAAGAAAATGGTAAATTACAAATTGTCAATCCTAAGAAAATGGAGTAAATGTTATGTTTTAGAGTTCAACTTTAAATAGACATTGAAAAAATCAGAAAATAAATACCCAACTATTCATTCCAGAACTCATTTCACAATTGGAAGTCATGACTAATTCAGGATCAATTAGTGCTAATTTTGAAACTAAACTATACGACTTAATAAACAAATCACTACACTATAAATGCTATCTAGTAGAGATATTGCCAATAAAATACCAAATTAATGAAATGATAATACAATTTTTTTTAAAAGTTTTAATACAAACTTTTGACTGCTTTAGTACTAAGACTTAAATGTAATTAAAAATTTAAAATTCACAGTGATGCAAATAGATTCATGACACCCTTCAGAGGTGTCATGCAAGACAATGTCAAGCAGCAGTTGTCACATATGTAAATGTAACACTCAACTGTTGAACTGAGCACATCACCAAAATTTTGACCAATGCAACAAACCAATATGGTAGTTTGCGCAAAGACTGAAGAGTTCTTAACTTGCTGACAACTAAGCTAACATGTTTACCTGTAGGTTGTTGTAACAAGTAATAAGTACTTCATTCCAGACAATGACTGAATTGGAATACCTACAAAGCCTCATAGAAATCATCGGAATTTTATCTATACATTGACAAAATATATAGACAATAAAATGATTCTCTTCTAAAGAATGAGTTGGACCAGAAAATTTACGATAATTTAATAAATTTACGTTAAAGTGATCATTTACATATAATTCATAAATAGTTTCAAAATAAAAAAATTACAAATCATTTTGTATTTTAGAATTTACTTAAGAAAAAATATGACTTTCTTTAGAATAACTATTTCTGTAGAATAACATTTGATTTATTAAACAATTATCATAAAAGATAAATTATTTACCTTTCTTTTGCCCTTCAGGAACTATTGGTTTAACAGGAGCTATAGAAACAGATGGCGTTACCATAGCCGGCCTATTACTGGGTGTTACCCTAGTAATCCCAGGCCTGGCTGGTTCTACTGTAGTAATAGTTTTTCCTCCTCTCAAAACTTCAAGAGTCTGAAAAAAAAAATGGATTAGTAAAAAAAATTGAAATATAACAAGCCTAAGCAATTTTGAACTAAATCCAACAATCAAAGTTGTAACCAAGCATTTAAATAAAGATCATGTTTAAAAATATATATATTTTTTTTAATATGAATAAATATAGATATCAATCAAGACAGATTATTTATAAATACTTATTTTTTGAAATGTAAATAAATACTTAGATGCTATGATAGATAACTTCAGTAAACATTATATTGTATAACGATTGAATTACTAACCCTGTAGTACAGTGTTAATGGTTACCGATTCTTTCCATAGAAAAATAAGAAACAATTTTTTTTCCTAATGAGTAGATAAAAATTGAGAATCTACTAAAAACAAGAAGTAGTGGTTCAATTAAAAAACCCTTAATCTCGGTTTTTTACTTTAAGAGAGGTTAAATATAGCTGACCACAGTAGATCTCATAGTGTTAACTACCAATAAAACAGAACCAAGAGGTGGTTACATTACTTAGAGATACTATGCTAGAGAGTTATTGTTATTAGTAAAACTAGTCCGGCAACAAATCAATTCTTAATTTTGTTAAATAATAATGATTCTTTTCTTTGGGACATTTAGTACCACAACAAGAAAGGGGTCTGGCAAATTATGTTTTTTATTCCTTTTAATTTACTCGTTTTATATATTTATTGGTGTTACACTGCTTACAAGAACTGCCTCTCTTATAATCTTTCTTCACTCTCTCCTATCCCTGTTAAGCATCTTTTTCAATATTTTCTCCACTCCATCCAGCCACCTCAACCATGTCTAATTAGTAAACACTTAGGGACCGATTCTCTGGGTATACATGTTACATGACCGAGCCATTTGATTTGGCTTCCTCTCACAATCAACACCAAATCAAGTTTCGCAAACATCTGACACAATTCCTCATTAATGCGGATTCATCATTGTCTATGTTTACTTACTGGGCCGTAGATCCATAGATCCTGCACAAAAAGCGTCTATCCCTTACCAACAGTTTGCTTTCTGATGTCTTCGATATCATCCAGGTCTAAAAACCATAGGTGACGACAAGTCTAACAACTTTTTCATACACCATTTTCATGATCCTATGGGACAGGACTCTGTAATTCAGAATTTTTCACATGACAAAGCAGCATCTAATCCCACTGGCTTTCAGTTCTATTTCCTTTCTTTCACTTTCCCTGCCATTTTATTATTATCAGTTATTAGTGCACCCAAATACTTAAACGTTTTAACTGCTTTTAGGGTGCGGTTTCCATTTCAACAAATTTATCTCCTCCACATGGTTTTCTTAAAGTTAGTATGTAAACAGTCTTATGTTCATTTATGTGGAGCCCTAGTTAAAAAAAGTAGGAGTCAATGGATTTCCTTGCCTCAGCCCGTCTCTCTGACTACAAAATCCTTTGACAATAAACCATTCATGTTTACAATAGACCTACTACAGTTTAGGATCACTCCAGCCAAAGTGATAAGTTTTTCTGGGATTTCTAATTTCACCATTGTTTTCAGTAATTCTTCCTTGTTTATACCATACCATAATACAGCATTCACTTTTACCAAGGATCTACTACAGTTTAGGGTCATTCCTGTCAAATCGAAATGATTTTTTGGCATTTATAATTTTGCCATTGTTCTCAATAATTCTTCCCTGTTTATAATATTTATAATTGATTATATGAGTGAGTATTCGACAATAATTTTTCATTTATCAGAGTAGCACGCAACAGAAAAGAAAAATTTTATTAATCGGTGGAAAAAATAGTATGGCAAACAATTGTTATAATTACCTTCCTGTTAAGTGCTTGCTGTTGCCCAGAGCCAAGCTTAACGAGAACAGTACTTGGAGCGCTACTGTTGCTACTGCTATTGCTACTAGAAACAGCACTTGACTTTAGTAATGATGTTGAGCCGCCCTGAAGCAATGAGATCACACGGCTTTGAGTTTTGCTGTTCTGTTTATTTAGTTGTATTTGACGCTGAACCTGAAAATTAAAATACATTTAAGTACCACATCATAAAATAAGAATCCTTTAAATGAGAATAAATATAAAAAAAACAAAGAATTTCACCAAAGGTGGCCAGCAGATTGCTATAATCAATATTTAAACTAGTAATCAATATTCAAACTAGTATTACTCAAAAATATAGAAAAAAAATATTACATATAGATCAGGCCTTCTTAATTATTTTTTTAATTCTGAACAATTCAGTCAATTAGAAACCAGAAAAGGATCTCGGTGAAGAGTTTTGAAAATTCCCTCATATATGTTCTTTGGAAATCTTATTACAAATTACAACTTTGTGACCTACAATTTTCCCAGAGATATAAAAAAAAAATTGAAAGTTTAAAATATTTATCTTTAATCATTTTATTTTCTTTAATACCATGAAATCCATGCATTTTTCCGCAAAATTAACTAATACTGAATTAAGTAAGTAAATTCCTTATCATTTTTTTTTCTATAGCATCATTTAGAAGCAAGAGCTCTCAGTTAAGTGGGGTTCAGTTAAATAAGAAAGAGAGAAAGGGATCTCAGTAGAGTATACGCTCATCTATGTTTTAGGGATGCTTAATGTCAACTGGATGACCTCAAATTTATTCAGGAAATATAAAAAACAGCAAAACAAAATTTGTTTCTCCTCTTACAGTTGAATCTTTAAAAATGTACGAAATAGCGAATTGTGCGAAAGTCGAGGGCCACCTGTATTAAAAATTAAACACATTCCCAGCAAGATGGTATTATGAGTGTTGAACGATTGAAGACTGCAGCTCTGCAAAACAGAAAAAGAACTATCCAGAATATCTAGCATTTATATGTCAGCTTGTCACTAAATAAATGTCAGTAGTCTGTGTTGGATATATTAAAAAAATCAAAAATGGGCAAGAGGATTAGGGATGTTGGACAGTACCTGCATCTCCCAAGTAGTCATGGACCAACTTACGATCTTTTCCCTTAGGTTAAAACAGTTTAAAACAGTAGGATAATCAGTCCTTCCTATCCTAATTGGGATATTTCTATTGAGGCAAATAAACAACAAAAAATACACAAAACATCTGATATATATGAACACAAAAATACTACAATAATTAGCAATAAAAGAATAATTTTGAATTCCAGAAATATCAAGTTAGAAGATTTTTTACCAACAAAATATAAATACTGGAAGATTATTGATTGACTGTGTGTATAGATGAATGGAATATGGTTCGGGTGCGGTCAAAAAAACTCAAATAGTAGATAATTATACTATTTTAAATAGTAATAATAATAAAATAGTATAATTATCTACTATTTGAGTTTTTTTGACCGGACCCGGACCATATTCCATTCAAAAATATAAATATGATTCAACTTGCCTAACAAATTATTTCTCTTTTATTCGTATTAGTAAAATATATTACCCTTCAATAAATTATAATAAAGTTATGCACGAGCATTTACATGTAAGGATTATTTGAACCAATGAGATAATTAACTGATACATGTATATTATACATATATTATGTACTTAAGTGATATACGTGTATCATTGAAGTATATTAACAAAATATTCAATTTCTCCCAGAAAAATAAAAACTGACTTTAAACCAATTTCATTTTCACTAACTCATACACTTCTATAAAATAAAAAAACACTAACCTCTCTTAAATATTTCTGTTGATCTTGAACTCGCCTAAGACGTTCTGCTTCCTGTCGTTGGGCAGCAAGAGTTGCTTCATCTAACTGAGCCTCATCCATAACTTCCCTTATGTTTCTTCTCAGGTTGGATATTTTCTTTTTATCAGCATCTCCTTCATTTTCCACTTAATAGACAATTACAACCAAATTATTAACATATAAATATTAGCAAGTGAAATAAAAGCAAGAATTCTTTAATTAAGGGGTGCATGCCTACTTCTATCACATAACCTTAATTTAGTTAGAAAAATATCAGGCAGGATTAGCTGATCAAATATTAATAATATGAAAAAATATTGTGAATATAAGATACAACACAGAATTTTTTAGTTCACTTAAGGAGTTCGTGTAATAGTCTGAGGTTCTTAAAGAACAAGACATTAATAAATAAAATTGATAGCTGATATAAAAATATAAAGAGGTATTTAATAAAGTAACATAATAGTAAAAGAATGAACCAACCCGAATGATAAAACTAACATCCCTCTTGTCACCAATATTCTTAGTTAAATAACAGTTGAAAGAAAATTCTCTCAAAAATAGTAGAACACTCAGAGCCTGTGACTGACAGTTCAGAGTACCTAATATTTATTACAATAACTGACAAGAGCAGGCAATATACGATGCAAAGTAGCCAACGTTGTAATTTTTCAAAATGAGAAAACCTTTAGTTGTGTTCTTCATAAAGCTAGTGGAAATGTTCCAAGCACCACAGTGAAGCAAGCCATTAATATATGTAAAATGCCGTTATAAATTATTACTTATTTGGGTCAAAAATATACTGAAGAATCATTTTCTATATATTCATCCATTATACCACAAACTGGATGATAAAATATTTATAAAAGATTGCCACCAGATTTAAATTCTAATAAAATAATTTAAGGGCAATTAAAATAACTTATCTCCTTCAAGCCAACAGAAACCTGCTACAGTCTCTAAAGAAAATATTTGAAACTATCGGTCCAAAAAATTGATTAACAGTAAGTAGAATCAATCCTATTTTTAATAATTAATACTCACTTTTCTTTTTCTTCGCTTTGCTTTCTGAGTCTTCATCACCATCTGCTTTTCTCTTACTACTTTCGTTATCTTCATCATCATCTTTTTCCTCCTCTTCTTCGACTTCCTTGTCATCATTTTGTGTATTCTCAGACTCATCAGCAACATCTTCTTCCTCTTCTACTTCTACTTTTACTCTGATTTCTTCTTTATCCCCTTCAAGTTCTCTCCCTTCATCTTCACCCTCCTGAGCTTCTTCTTCTCCTCCTTCATCCTCTTCCTCTTCTTCTTCCTCATCATCTAATGGCTCCTGCTTAACGGCTCTTAGAAGCTCTTCACTTTCCATAACCCGAACTGGCTCAACAGGGGGGCCAGCCCCTCCTGGTATAACTCGCTGAATTGTAACATCACCAATTCTAGTTACATATTCCTCCATTGTGGTTTACTTAGCTAATGTGCCTTCCAATCATCTGAAATCAACAATATTAATATAAATTGTGAAATAAATAAATAAAAATTAGGAATTTTTAGAAATAATTTAGGTTAAATATTAAGAGCTAATATATGTATATATAGTAAACTGTAAAAATTTAAATATAAGAATAAATAATTATAAATATAAGAACAAATAGTTATAAACTATTTGTTATTTTTTTTACTGTAACCCAGACCATCTTCTTATAATTAAAAGCTAATATTTAGCAATTGAACAATATAATCTAAAAGATAAAAACAAAAAATATCTACCACAGTTATAGAATGCACAAGTTGATATAGGAGTTAACAAGAAAAAAACAACAATAAAAGACAAAATTAAAATTTTAAAAACAATATTTTTTCCTATACAAAGAGCTTACGTAAATAACTCTTTACTTACAGTTATTATTTTTAAAAAATCAATAATTAACTCTATTTTACTTTTCTAATATTGTCATATAAAACAGAATGGATATCCCTCACTCCTCTGTAATTATACACAAGAGTAAATTGATTATAACTGATTTGAGAGACGATCGAGGAAAGAACAGAAGAAGGTATGTTGTTAAACCAAAAACATAAGTGAAAATAGAGTCACGGTCATGTCTAACTGATAAAACTTCATGATTAATTATGTTACAATTTGCATTGTTTGCTCCTTTGAGATTTTTACAGGCTTAGGCCAATCATAATAATAATATAAACAATCAGCTAAATTATGAAAAGGGGAGAAGAAAAAATTGTTTATGAAAACATCATTTATACACTAGCACAATGTAATGAACAGAAATCAATAAAACAGTGATTGTAAAAACAATAAAAAGAACCATTGAAAAAAAATTGTTTTGTTTGGAAAAAGCGATCAGTGGGTATTAATAATGGGCCATTGAGGACATAAATATGCTTTATAATTACACCAATATTAGAAAATTTCTAGAATTCAAACCTTAAAAAGCTAATCAATATGTAGTAATTAGTAGTGATTATTTTGTCAGGTTAGACGTGAAAGAGATAAAGAGGTGGTTTATCAAAGATGAGGGTTTTTTTTTAGGCATGATTTTAAACTAGATATCAATATCAGGTTAAATTATATTGAAATATTTTGAAATTTATACTGATACCTCAATTAACATATTATACAAATGATATATGTCAAATTTAAAATAGCGATATAAATTAATAAATTTGTTTATGTTCCAATGATCATATAGTAATTTCGAATAATGAATTAGACAACTAAATGAGTTGATATCAGTATATATAAGTGTCAGGTGAGTTTAATGCAATTTTGAGTCCTTCTAGATAACTTAATTTGAAGAAGGCCTGATGAGCGGAAACAATGAGCATGTATAAATAAATATGATAAAGTAACAATTAACCGGTAAAACAGATTATTTTTCCATGGACTTAAAAGTTTACACATAATGCTATTTAATTTCTAATTTATCGAAATTATTTGTTAGAGGGATTGAAAATGAAAAAAAAATCAGCCCACCTTGATTTAATAAAATAATCTTTCTTCACATTAAATAGCCTTAAAATTGAACAAAGCTAAAGAAGAATTAGTATACTCCAAAAATAAACGATAGGTACACTTATTTTTTGTTTGGCTTGAAATACCTTGCTCTTTAAGGTCTATTGTGCGTCTTATCAGTAGGTTGTTTAAAACAATTTCACTAAATTCTGTGAATCTGAATAAGCTCTGTGATTGATCAGCTGACGCTGCCTAGGGTACTCAATGTGATCCATGCAAACCTCAAACTTGCGAACATATTTGCATTTGCAGCAGATGATATGACAGGCCATTTCATTTTCAGTATGATAGAATCTATAGAGAGGTGATCCTGTCAACTTGTGGTCAAAATTGTTTTTATTAATTTTACAATGTTCTTATTAACTTATACAACCTGTATATATCCCAGCTATTTTCTTCATGAGCTCCTTTCCAACTGGAATAGCATTTTGCTTATTTTTATAGGGCCCTTCTAGAAGTGTTTTTAGTTAGCCAATAATATTCACCTTTTTAGTCCAAAAGTAAAGCCGCCTTTACTTCTTTTTAGATAGCTTAAGCTGATAATACAAAGAGCCTCTAGCTTGATTAGAATCCCCTCAGAGCCTATCCTAACCAATTTATCAATTTCTTCACACCATGGTACACTGTACTGTCCCAGCACCCACTAAAAGCTTACTTTATTGTATTGTGTTTGTTCAGTACAGCATTGTAGTCTTCTACAACTCTTAATCATGTTATAGGGATTATTGAGTGCACCTATTGTCACCATGGCAGCAAGTATAGATTATTACATCTCTAACTTTCCATAGTTCCTCTGATAAGAGTACTGGCACAGTAGCTGATAAATGATATTTCAAATTGAGAATAGATATTCTATCCAGTAGCATCTTTGGATAAGGTTAAATCCAAGATCACACCAACCTTTGATAATACATTTTAAAATAGGGAAAGCTTTAAACTGAAGCTCTTCAGCATCCACCAAACCTTTTAGCAAGATATTATTTTTTTTGAAAACCTTGGAGTATATTATAAAAACCTGAGAGTTTAAAACTGATGATATGATACAAGTCTTTCAGGAATTTATTTCCTCTTGATTTTTATCTTTCATTAAAAGAAAATTCAAAATTTTTACATCAGATAAACTGTATAAAAAGCTTGAAGCATGTTTTGATAAAATAACAAAATTAGATAATATCTAATAATTAAGTCTTATAAACTTTATTTATAAATAAAGTTATTAGGAAAAATTAATGTTTTATTTATGTGATACAACAGACAAAAAAAAATCAAAATTAAGTTTTGAGGGCAGGCTAACTCAATTTAGCATTCCAACCACTATATGTTGTTTATCAGTAAAAAATAAAACTCGGTCTCATTGATTTAACATCTTTAAATTACTTTTATCTACAGTCCAAATCTTTAATCCTTCCCTTTCTCTCAGTTTTGGTTGAGCAAGGGAGAAAAATATCAATGAACTAATCATGATGTTCTTAAACGCAAAATTTTCAAGTTCAAATAGAAATAATAATATACTTTGATTCTTTCAATATCTAAGGTAGCAATGGAAAATATGTGTTTTCAGTTTAATAAAAGACATTTGGTTTCTTCAATGTTAACAGTGACAAAAAATGATAGCCAATGGTTAATGATTTTTAAAATAATATTTTTCTTTCATGAATCTTGTGATATTCATTCGAGAGATTTAGATGCTTTTCACAATCTATCAAACAAATTACGTTTTAGAGAAAAGTTGCTAACTGGTAAGCAAAAGAAGCTAAAGAATTGACCAAAGATGTTGTGATCTGAAATTCACCTTACTTATTACTAACAAGGAATTTAATAGTAACTCATCTTTCTATTTAAAAAGGCAATACTGATCTTACAGAGCAATATTCCGATCTAAGAGTTCAATTTTTAAAACAAATTCTTTACAATATATAATTTATTTTCTATAGCATAAGTTAAAAGTGTAACAGCAGTCTGATAGAATATTTGTACCTGATTAATTGTCCATGTTAGCTATATTAAGTATCACATTAATTAATCATCCTCAGTACATCATAATATCCTGTTACTAAAATTTTAATTCCCAACATAGGTAAAAAATTAACTGTTTTTATGCTACAAAATCTTTTTATTTTTAAAAATTACTTTATAAATTTATTTCTCAGAAAATAAATTAGTTCCATAACTGAAATTAAAAAATCATCAAATTTATACTTCATTTGGATACAAAAAGAACATATGATGTATTAGTTATTTCAGATTAATCCTCTAAAATAAGAAGTTTATAACGATAAATAGATTTTTTTTTCAATGGACTAACAATGAAAATGTTTATTATATTATACAAAAATTATATCAATATTATCTTCTAGTGCTGGCATATCTTGCATAAATGTTCATCGAGGCATCTACAAGCAAACATTGATTTAGATTCTAAGGTACAAAATCATAACAATTTAATGATTAATGATAATGAAATGATTTTTAATTGAGTTACAACAGAATAATGTAGCAAGGTTAATGAAACTCAAAACTTAAATATTGAATAGGACCACGTAAAGATAGAACAACTTATATATCAAAAGTAATCTATAGAAAATAAAGTCTAAGATATCGTTTAAAAAAAATTAAGCATGGATTACTAATATAGTATACAAATAATGCAGAAAAAGGTATAAATATACCTATATATTATTTTTATTTTGCTATTGTCAATAACAATCAACATAAACTAAAAATTAAAAGAATTTAAAAAAACAAATCTTAGAAACAACAAAGATGTACAAAAAGTGCAAGCATAGCAATACACAAAAAACGAGCTTAAGAATAGATATGTAATAAATTGACTTTTAAATTTCGCTTTTAGCTAATTAATTGAAGTAAAACATGGACAGTTTGTGCACGCAATGAATGGAATTTTTGATAACTATTGATAATACTTTCAATGAATACAAACCATCAAAAAAGACAACTCAACTATAGACCAATCTTATAAAAAAATTAAGATAATTATCTATAAATTCGAAGTAAGTGATGTTAAACTGATAACAAAAATTTCAATTTGATACCTAATGCTTCGGTCACATGACAAATACAAAGCGAATAACAGGTTAATGGAAGATCAAGATCAAATATAAACTAAAAAAAAATAATAATAACAATATATCAGGTAACTTAAGAATTCATAAACATTATTAAAAAATAATGGCTGAGACTAAGAATGACCTTTCAATGGGTTTTATATGTATTAAAGCTCTTATAGCTGAAGAATACCTTTAAATTGGTTATGTTATCAGTAAAAATAAGCATAGTTGAAACTGATTTTCATAATAGACAATAAAGCAACAATCCTATAAACAAAATATGACAACTAAACACATTCACTTTTCAATTAAACATATTTATTCATTAATGATATTTATTCCCAATATTCTTTAATGTTGTTCACCAGACATAATAATTATTCAAAATTAAATGTAACAATAAATGTATGATAAAATTCACATACCTTATTATTTTCAACTTAAAAAACAAACAAGTCTTCCTTATCATATAAAACCAACTAACACAATAGCAGAAGCATGAAATGAACTATCGTTTCTTCAAGTCATTACATAGGAAGAAAATAATTAATGTCCGGTTTTAATGACACCACCGGATCCATTGATGTGAGAAACGAAGGTTTATGCCTTTTGTTGATACGATCCTTCAATCCCATTGTAAGGTTAACTTATCCATCTCAGAGCACACAATGCACAACATTAATCCACATAAGTCAATCCTAGCACTTCACTTCAGATGTCCTGGCCATTACGAAAAACAATTACACTTATACAGCCTTCATTCCATAATAAAAATAAAACGATAACTTAAGGCCTTAAACTGGTAGGCTAGGCTTGTGTGATACCTTCTCTATTGAGCCATTGCTGCCACGATTCTAATAATCCATTAAAAGAGTTTTATCAAATTTATGGAAGAATTACGACCGATCCCGACCCTCCTGGCTAACTAAATGCGATCTCTACCAGGGGTCGAGGGATTTTAAAACATAAATCATTACAGCTACTGATTAACCAATGGAATGCAAGAGCCTCCCATACTCGCACAAACTAACCTAATCAAAGCCCTCCCCTTTAACTTTCCATTACGACAATTTTGAATGCAATTAAACGAAGTTAATAGCCAAATTAATAAATGAAAACATAAGACTTTAACTTGTTCACAATTATAATCCCATCATAAATTAAAAAATTCAAACCCTAATTTAACATTATTTTCTTTCTCTTTCTAAAATGAACGACCCTTTGTTGAAAGTCATCAATAACACGTCTGATTCTCTGAGTCTCTTAGGGCGCAGTTACCGATTTAACTTAATTTGCATATCCCAGGCTTCGTTCCAGCCTATTTTCTCGCTCATTATTGAAAACTTGGTTCTTGTAAATTTAATATTTGATGAAATTTCGATAAATTTCATATTATTTTTTTAAAGGAATATATATGAAAAAGGAAGAAGCAGTTTGGAATAAAACCAACAAAAACTTGGAACAATTTATTTCTAAATAATTAATGAATTTATATGTTAAATTTATTAACAATAGTATACAGGTTTTATTTATACATAAAAAAAACAACAAAAACAAAACCTTATTTTTAGAATTAAGGGCAGTCCTTTTGTCTTTTTTTTCTTTTTTATACACTTCCCAATGCAACCTTCACATACATTACAAATTTACAAAGATTTACAAACAATAAAAAAGAAAAAAAAAAGAAAAACTTTTCCTCAGTTAAATTATAACAGACGGAGAAAAAGGCACCTAGATTCACTTGAGCTTTTTGCAATATTATTGCACTCAGGAGTGTCCCAAGTCACTTAATAAATAGACATAGTATGAGTAGACATGCCTAAATGTCTATTTTCTTTAGAACCTACAAATTCAAAAAAGAAAAACCTTTGCACCCTCGACAATTTGACTAGATCATAAATATATATCTATATATTATATAAAAAGCATATGCATAATATTTTTTAATTAGTCTAAAAAAATACCATTTAGACATTACATCAATACTAAACAGTATTACAACAGAAAAACAAAGAATGGTCAGTCCCAAGTTAAATTTCCCATTTCTTCACAATTTTTGATTACTGAAAATAAAATATTTTATACCTATATATACAAACTTATGGGGCATTTAGGTCCTTTGGCATTATTTATAACAGTGCAACAACACTTGGCATTAAAAAGGAAGACGGAGTTATTTAGCAAATTACAATAATACTGCAGAAATACTTTTGACATAAATCTAAAATTTTCTCCAAAGTTATAGAAATTAACCATTCAAACTCTGTTATTTTTTTTTTGTTTTTCTTTTCTAAGGTAGGCATAGGAACTCTTGAATTTAAAATAAAACAATTTTCACAAAAAAAAAAAAAAAAAATAGTATTTGTATAGGAAAGCTATCTTTCTTCTTTTTTCTTTCTTTTTCCTCTACAAAAAGGTATATAATTAAAAATATTGAAACACTTGTATTAATTTTAAATCAGAAATATGATTAAAACAGGATAAGTTTACTGTTATGAAACAAAATATATAGTTACTGCAGCTTTCCCTCAACAGAATTAAACTACAAGTAACCAAAGGAAAACATTAAAAAAATTAACATGGAATAAAGATTAAGTTGAAAGCAATAAAGTTTCACTAAGTTAACTGTAGATTCAAGCTCCAAAGTCATTTAAAAACAAACCATTAGTCAAAAGTGTAAATTCTTAATGATAAATTAATTGTATGATTCAACTAATTCTTGCAATAAATATATTACAGAACCAACTATCTTACTTAAAATGCGTTAAAATTTAGTAGGAATACGTTACTTTACTGAATAGAGTTAACATGGTACAAAACATCTAATATTAAGAGATAAATGCTTAGTAAAAAGAAAATATCAGTGTACAAATATAATAGCAATAAAATTTTAATATAACAAAACATTTGAAACTATCTCGCAAACTTAATTTGGATGTTATAACACTGAGCAGGTGGTTTCATATTACTAAAGGATGCTGATACATAAAAAAGAACTATTTACAATTTTACCCCTTCACTGTTAATACAGAAATCAACTTGAAAATATACACAATATATTACATGAAGAAAGGATGATAACATACACTGTTATTTGCAGAAAATAATGTTATAATAAGTCACTTTCTTTATACACAAGTCAGTCTTTTTTTGGATTTACATCTGACCTATTTAAAGAATATGTACAAATCTTATTCTTATTGTTTTAAGAATTACATTTTAAATTATCACTATTTCCATATAGAGTCCTAATATTATTAAAAATATTTTTTTTAAAGATTTAAATGAATTTTTATAACAATGGATGGAAGTAATAAAAGGATAAAGGAATGAGATAATATAAATTTCTGATTCAAATAAAAATATAAAATCTGTAAGTGTACAATAATAATTGTGGGTTTAAATATGATTAAAAGAGTATGAATAAAGGCATTTTTATGAGATGAATACTGAGGCAGACTTCCCTTTCCACTAAAAAAAAAAAAAAGAAAAAGAAAAGAAACAAGAGATAATAGAAATGTATATAAATATATAATTTACATTTACTTAAAATGTACAAATATTCTATTAATTGCACTTTTACTATGTATGTTACCATATAACAAAATACAAACCACTATTAAAAAGTAACATGTAATTATAATCAACAAAGAAAGAACCAATTGAGTTCAGTCACAAATTCAAATGTATATCCTATTAAAAAAAAAAAGGCATAAATTTGTTACAAGATTTCATTAAAAAATAATAAAAACATACAGTAATAAAACTTAGGCTATTATTTATTTCCACTATAACTCACATATTTTCGTTTTGTTTTTTTATCTTGAAATAATATATTACTTTCTCTATTACTCTTATTTTCTCTTTTGTTAAAAGGAATCAATCTTATCAAATATCATATGTGTTATAACCAGTTATTAAAGTAAGCTATTATCAAATATAGATTGGAGAAACTGAACAATGACTCATTTGAATGTTCCACAAATGAAACACGTACTCCAGCTTAAAAATAAACATAAAGCCTTCTTGTGCTTATTGTCTTTTAGAAACAATTCCTTTATGAAACTGCTGATTCTTGATCGACACAAAAAAAAACAATTTTTCAGCCTTTATTTCTTGTCAAATATTTGAAGTTTGCTGCTCACTGCTCCCTCACACACAAGAAGTCTAGCACTTACACCTCTACCTCCTCTTCTAGCTTGACAAGTAGATCGCAGTTGCCGTAAATACTCCCTTGGTTCAGTAGATGAGCCTTTCCTTTCGAAATATTCCACCATCTTGTGAATCTGTTGAGGCCTGAGCTTTTCCTCATTCTACAAACAAAAAAAATAAGCATATGTATTATATAAGATTAAACATGAATTTTAACTTTTGTACAAAATGTCTTTGTTAATTAATTAAATAAAGTAAATATGGCAAAATATTTCATGAGATAGTACTTTAAAAAGTTGTTTACAGTAATTGTAGACTTGAAAATATCACTGCTATGGAAGAATAATGATGCAACTGTAAAATTTTTTGAAATTGATTTCATTGTGTTGGAGGGTTTATAAATGAATTTACTGCATGTTAGTAAATCGGCATAATAGTACTTAAGAAAACTCCTCACTTGGTGAATTTTTAACAAAAATTAAAATGACAGAGAAACATCTACTAAACGCATTTTAAAGCCCGCCAACACAATAAAGTTAATTTCACAAAATTTACTATTGGATCAATATTCTTCCTGACCACATTTTATGCACATTTTAATCAATAAAATTAAGTATTACATTTAAAACAATAAAACAGGTCAATATATTGCATAAGCAATGTATTGTACATGAAATTACAAACAAATAGTCAATTGGTAGCACTCCGAAGACTATTCTACATAAGAAGATCACAGTCATTTTCACTATCAATTATTTTATTTGACATGATGAGGAACAATAAGGATTGTATAAAATACAGAGTTTTGACATTTTTCAGAGAGACCTAGTTCTCCAAACATCTAGTGTTTCAGTTCTTAAATGTTTTGAATGAATGTGATGCAGAACCACTTTCTCTTCAATCTCATAAATTAGCTAAATGACTGTCACTACATTTGGACATGATGAAGTTCATCCCATTGAATGCAATAAAGCCTTCAAAAGTTGTAGGCAATTTTTTATTTGTCCTCTTTACTATCTTTATTTTCCCCTGATTAATAAATAAGTTAATAATTAATTTCAATTTGAAGAGGAGTAAAAATCTTCCCCTTTCAAACATTGATTTACATCATTATATTTTATTTATATAAAAAAGATTTGGAAATAATAATCAAAATATTACATTATATTAAAAAAACAAATAAATTTCTACTTTTTTTCAATTTACTAGGAAGCCTTGTTTGTAAATTTTAATTAGTGAGCAATTTTTTACAAATAATATTTTTATTATTACTCTATTTTCTTACATAGTTGACAATTCAAAGCTATTTTACTCTCCTCCCTCTCCCCACTTTATCAACCAATTTACTGTTGATTTTATGCTTATTCCTATTGTCATTAAAAAAAACAAAATACTTCACTAATTTTAATATTTATTGACAGGTTCAAGGTTACTTACCAATCTTATACAGAAATAAAATATAATCAAATATTAGAAGTAAATAATTGCTAGCTAATTACAATATTTTTCAATAAGAAAATTCTCTGCTTAGACTTACAATAAACAAGGCAAAGGTGTAATGAAGGAGAAGATGGGCTATATGTTAATAAAAAAAAAATAATAAAGTAGAATCTACTAATTATTTATTAGTTTCACACACATGGTATAAGGGCTATTCTCAAAGAGGGAGACAGATGTGAAATCCAGACCATTTGTCATGTTCCATTTACAGTTTTGTAGTCGGAAAATTTTTTAAAATGTAGTAAAATATAGTAAGGAAATTGTTCATACCCAGGATTGCAATTTACTCTTACATTTTTTAAAAAGTCTTATATTAAAATATAACAAGGAAAAGAGTCTCTCCTTAAGGAACTATTATTCCTATACTCTAGGTACTTTTTAAGAATTGAGAAACTCAACAGTATACAAACTAGACAATATATAAAAAAATAACCTATCTATACAAAATTAGTATTTAATAGTTTTATTACAAAAAGAAATAAGATTTAATTAAAGTATAACCTAATTTTTATTCTAGAAGCTAAAAAATAAGTATCTTAAAATTACTTAGCAATTAAAAGATTAGCCATGTTAATAATCAAGGAACAATAGTATCCCCTAAATAAAAGTGAGAGTTTTGTTTAAGTAGACCAATATTTCTATTGAAAATAAAATTAGTTAAATATGTCAATATTTCATGGCTCTAGTCAGTCCAGGCAAGATTATTTTGTAGAAGGCCATTCAGTTGAAAAAATTATAAAACAAATCTTCTAGCGTAAGTCAGAATACTTCTGTACACTTAGAAATTATGTTTTCCATTACCAGAATAGATAGGTTACTATCTTCATCTGACAACATGAGGATGAAAATGTAAGAGTCCTTTTTTGTATTTCAAATTTTCAAAGTTGTATATTCCTGGTTAGTTTTTTCACCATTTTTTTAAAGGCTGTCCGCACACCTCAACTAACTTCTGGATACAATCAACTAGGAGGATCCAGCAAGTGTGAATGTCAGTTGGGACATCAATTCTCAATAAACCTGTATCATACCACTGGCCTCATTGTTAAGGTAAACATACAAGCTAATTCTTCAACTTCCATAGTGCGTGAAGGTACTTTTATTTCAATAACACCTGAGAAACCATTTTCAGCAAGATAAAATATTTTTGAAATCCTGAGATTTGTATGACTAGGAAATGGGTCTTTATTTACATAAATATTTAGAGGTTTAGGTTAATAAATAAATACTAGGTTTGTTTGAAAAAAAAATTTTCACTAAATTTAAATATAATTAAACATTTTCTGAATCTCTTCCTATAAAATAATGAACTAACAGATCTGCAAGTACAGATTGATCACAGAACCATTTTCTCCATGTTTATTGATACAGTTAACTGAAAGATAAACAATAAAGAGGTGATGTGTCTTTGAAAGAACAGCAACTGGAATTCCAGTAAATAGGAAGGAGGAATGGCTATTTTTCTGCTGCTGATCTGGTCCATCTTGGCCATGGCTACCTCTCTAATAACATTGACAAGGATATTATAAAACTACTCAATAATATTCTTCCACATGTAACTTCTTATACCATGACAATCTCAAATTAATTTTCTCTTTGGCTGAGATGAGGTAAATAAAAACCTATGACTACAGTTTGAAATGGTTTATCGAGTGTCAAAGCGGGAGGTACTATAACAGTCACTGTAACAATAAATATTGATAGGGTTTCTTATCATAAATATGATAACTTGCGATATAACATCCTAATTCAAATTTTTAACCTCACTACTCCTGTTTAGTTAGATAGTAGCTTATTAAAACAAACAAAAAATTACAAATGGAATATTACAGAAGCCACGTATATTAATGTTCAGAAATAGGTAACCTAATATTATATTACAAAATCAATATCATTTAAGATGTGATATACATCAATATTGAGACGTGAAGTTGCCTCTCTCAGGGTCACTAATAAAAATTTATTAAAATGAAGAGTAAAGTTAGTACTGTAGATTACAACAATGTATAACAGTTCTGGAGGTTTGATACCAATAATGAAATTTACATGACTCCTCCGACTGAACTTCGAGTCGAAATCTAGATCTAAAAGATCAGATAAAAATAAAAATCCTACGTACACATCAATATAAAACTTTACCTTTTAAGCGATTTGTTTCTCATTTCACCCATAAACATTAAATACTCACTTCAAATGATGTGATATTAATACTACCGTTTTATTTAACAAATACAAAGCCAACCAGCATTCCACACAAATTAGAAAAAAAAAATCACTTATAGGTCATGAAGAGTCTTGGGTTCAATACTTGGTGATGAAGTAAAGTTTCTAGACTAAAGATTGTGCAAGGAAGTGATTTGGTCAGGGAGCAACCTGCTATTCTACATTTAGACTTCTGAAATTCACTGCCTGTTTGATCTTTTATAAGATCCAATGTTCCACAAAATACTTCAATTTCCAAAACTCTCATTTTCATATCTCAAAAGAATAGGAAGGAATATAATATACATATTTGTCATGTAAATAATTCCTTTTAGCTTCTCGGACAGTAAGAAGTAACTTAATAATTTTGGAAGAAAGAAATAACAAAGATTTTTTTTCCACTTTGTTCTTGTCTCTGGGAAAGTGCCTTTTTCATCCTTCTATGTTTACTATATACATCTTTTTTTCTTTTTTTTTCCTCCATAGTTTAAAATCCTTCATTTACATTTTCTCATAAAGCTACCTGCTAACCCAGTAATGCTTTTCTATAACTAGACTTGTGCATATATAAATATAAATTAAACGAACCCAATAGAAAGTTTGACCTAAATTATTGATGAATTCAGTTAAAATTGAATATTGATATACAATGTTTAGGTAACATAAGATTTAATTACTATTCTATTCATTTTTAAGTTAAATGTAATGTTGTTAAATTTATAGTGCTTTTCGTAACTTTATTTAACATATATTCAAACAAATTACTTGATTTTCTTAACCTGGAATGTTGGTTTATGATTCTCAATCTTCAACTTGATATCATCAAACAAAGTCATTTGAAAACCTACTACATATCCAGAGTGGAAGAAGCACAATGCAAAATTTCTACTGTGAGAAAGTTAAATGGTTGGATGTAAAACCTTCCAAAGCACTGCCAGCCATCAAGTATCTCAACAAAATACACAATACAATACATATTTTAACCAGCAACATGTGTTTAAGAAATGATCCTCAGAGTTTTTATGTAAAACATAGCCTTTATCTTACAAAAGTGGACAGAATTCAAAAAGAAACTTCCTAAATATTTCAAAAATACATTAGAAAACCAGGGTGAAAATTTCAATAAGATATCTTTGGCAATAATAATCCGATATCAATGATTTTTATTTTGTTTTGTAGGGAATTTAAAACACAGCTATATCCAATTAAAAAAACATTAATCAATTAATATGCTTCATATCATTACATAAATCATAAAACAAAATATGTATACTTTTTTAGTTATATACAAATAATGTTCTAATACATCAATTTATCCAATAATCTATTGGATAAATTGAGCATTTCAATAACATTAAACCAATTAAAGTAGAAAGATAAACATAACATGGATTTACATGAAGATCAGCACAGAATATTTACAAAATACACATGTATTCAAAGTCCTGGAATTTTGTAAATGCTTTTACATAAGTCTAGCTCTGAGTATGTTAAAGAGTTGGACTGAAACATTAGATGTGTAAATAAATAAAACATAACCACATCATAAATCAACAGTCAAGTACAAATTACTTAGGATTGAAATTTATTTTGAGTGAAGGTTTCCCGGTGTTATGTCTCAGATCATAAGTTAATTCAAATGCTAATGGGAAGATTAATGATGATATTAAGGCAAAAACATCAGATATCATAGGTCAGCTTCAAATAATGCTCTGAATTTAAACCAGTAATTTTCAATCCTGATAACAGAACAATTATTTTTAGTTCTAGGAAATATTTTTAGCTTCATTTTATTTATCACCAAAACTGTCATTCAAGAGAGAATTCGAATTAAAGGAGATTAACTCTAGACAATAATAAGCTGCATATAAAAAGTTGTGGGCTATATAATGAAGAAATTACAACAACAACAAAATGCTAAACTGATGAGTAGATAGGCATCAAACAGGCAGATATCAAATGATTGAACCTCTTACATCCTAAGGGTCGGTTGCACCAATCTCCGGTAAAACTAAGATTTGAATAACTTGGATTTGTCCAACAGTTTAGTAAAACTCTGATAACTTAGCGACCAACAGGTCCAGAAACATCTGGTCTACAACAGTTTTGTTAACCAGGTTTCCAAGGCAAACTGAAACTGAGATAACTGTCAGTAGATCATGCTATTATTCTCGAAAATTCAAATTAAATATTGGTTGAACTTCATAATGATTATGTTTTAATGTATTTATCAAAGTTTTCCATTTTTTCATTCCATTACTAATACACAGCTAAGGTAACTAATATTTATGATATTATAGTTACCACAGAACTGTAGCAATTTTTAATCAGTGAATCATAGTTTATTAGAACAAATAAGGAAATCCTTTTATCAAATTTCATCTATGGGAACAAATCATTATTATTAACTTTTTTAGTCAAAATTTCTAAAAATATTATTCATCCGACCACTGTAAAAAATGATTTGGACTAAGCAACATTTTTTTTTTCATTATTACCTGAGAAACAAATTCTTAGAAGCCTTTGTCATCAGTCAAATAGTCTATCTCGATCAAATCAGTTTCATTGAATTTGGAAAGAAACAGAATAATACAATACGCCTTTGCCAGATAACTGATCCAACTGGAATTATAGAAGTTCCCTTGTATGATTACATACTTAAACGTAGATTTAGGTTTGGCTGGTAAAGTTTACTACCAGATTTAAAGGTTAACTTCACTGGTATAACGGATAATTATTGAATTTACCCGAGATTTCACTAATCTTAAACTATAATTAGTTTAAACTGTGATGGTGCAATGCAACCGTCCCTAACCCTAAGCCTATATTTTTGAAATCAACTCTTAGTAATCCTGTAATGGCTACATTTCTTCATAGTTATATACATCAAATTCCAAGTCATTTCAATAGGAGACTACTTATTTGAATCTTGCCTGCGAGAGCAGATTTTTGATTTACAACAAATTCATGCACAGAATAGGAGGGAGTAAGTTCAGGTAATCACAACAGCCATGCCAGTAGCTGTTGCAGACACTACAATCACATAAACTATGAAATTAGCTTTAGTGGCAGTTATATTGTAATTTTAGAATCTATTTAACAGATGATAGAAATACCATGACAGCTAATTGCCACATGCATACACCTTGTATGTGAACTGTTGAACCTTAAAACCTACAACACCAACATTATATATAGCTAATAGCTTGTATGTTTCCTAGTTGTTATTCGTCTATAGTGACAGTTGTTGTTTGCTATATTTGAAATGAAATGAAACAAAAAATAATTTTATTCTGGGACATATGTCTCCTAAGAATAAATACATGGTTCATACATTAAAATTTTTATCTGGCAAGCATTTTCAAATTTTCAGATAATGGAATGAAATTACGTTGGTATATTGGCTTTACTACTGTTTATAATGTTAATCAATATATGACTATTTATTTGATTACAATGATGTGGAGGTTTGGTTATACAATCAGTGGAGGAATAAGTGTTGTTTAAAGGAAAGAATGGATGAGGACTGACGAATGGAGATGGGAAGAGAATTCCAGAAGGAGGTTGCACGTATGACGAAGGATTTGCTAAAGAAGACGGTTCTATAGGAGGGCATGTATGAATCAATCGGTTGGGATCTGGTGTTTAATGAGTGGATGGATGAACGAAGAGTGAGGAGATCTAGGATATAGGTAGGTTTTTGATTTTAAAAACTTGGAATAGGAAAACACCAAGGAGGTATTGCCTTCGGGAGGTTGGATAAAGGTTGTATAGGTATGCACTTCAACTCGGTATACCAGTGGGAGATTTGAGAGCGCCTAGGGAACCCAAGATAAATCTTACAAAGCAATTCATGAGTCTCTT
>NW_027110068.1:93998-98437 GCF_000696795.3 Halyomorpha halys | reverse complement strand
TATACCAGTGGGAGATTTGAGAGCGCCTAGGGAACCCAAGATAAATCTTACAAAGCAATTCATGAGTCTCTTCAGTCTCAACTCTAGTCCTGGAAATAGCCCTCCATATACCAAGGATCCGTAGTCGAAGTGGGGGAAGATGAGAGAGGATACTAGGAGCTGACGGGTGTTCTGAGGAATGGAATTATGGAGTCGTAGGTATTGTTTGAGTACAGTTATGGATTTGTGTATGATTTGGGAAATGTGGTTATTCCAAGAGAGGTGTTGGTCAAAGGTGACACCAAGGTTTTTTATAGTAGGATAGAAGTGAATCGGTTGGTTGTTAAGGAAGAGTAGAGGACAGTAAGGGAGAGAATGAAAGAGGCGCTTGGAACCAATAAGAATGGCCTTTGTCTTTTCAGTATTCAGCTTCAAATCATTGTTAGACACCCAAGTGTTAATGCTGTCAATACCTTCTTGTATCTTTTGGATGGCCTCAAGCATCTCGGAAGGATGAAAGGACAGATAGATTTGGATAGCATCTGCATATAGGTGGTATTGTGTGTGGTGAATGGAATCAGGAAGATCGTTGATGTAAATGGAGAAAAGGGAAGAGGAAAGAGGTTTGTTCGGAATGACAACTGTTTGGAAATGATGGGATAGGAAGGAGAGGAACCACTTGGTTAAATGTGTCAAATGCTTTCAAAAAATCAAAAAGAACTAAAATTGATACATGATGATTGCCTATAGCAGATTGGAAGTCTTTAAATTTTCAATAAAGCGGATTGTGTGAAATGTTGAGAGCAAAAACTGGATTGGAAAGGATTAAGGAGAGTTTTTTGCTCAAGAAAATTATTAAGTTGGGAGTGGACTAATCTTTCTAGTGGCTTGGCCAAATTGGATAAAATGGATATTGGTCGAAAGTCGGAAACTGAAGAAGGAGAAGGTACTTTGTTCAATGGTCGGACAAGGACTTTCTTCCAGGCTTTGGGAAAAATGGAATTTTGGAGGGAGAAGTTATAAATGTACAGGAAGGCAGGAAGAATGGTAGGGAGAAGTTTGATGATCTTCACAGGAACATTGTCTGGGCCGTAATCGTTAGTTCTGGACTTGAGGAATGCTGAGATTAAGTCATCTGGAGAAACATTCAAGAAATAAAAGTTATTGGGATCAAATGGGATTTCAGGGATGTGAAGAGATAAAAATTCACATGAGGTTGTTGAAGGAGGAGGAGCAGCAAAGAAACTATTAAGCTTATCTGGACCAAGTGGGTAGTGTGGACAGGATTTAGGACTTATAACGGAGAGGTTCTTTAGGATTTTCCATTTAGATTTAGGATCAGGTGCTTGGGATAAGATTTTGTGAAAGTATTGCTCCTTGGTGCGGCTTAAGGATGTTTGGGTAAGGTTTCGGAGGTACTTAAAGGTGGAATAGTGTTCTGAAATTCTGGTGCGTCTGAAGCGTCTTCTGGCAGCATCTCGTCTTCTCATCAAATTTCTTATTTCTGAGTTGATCCAGGGAGCCAGTTGGTTTAGGAATTTAAGGAGATTCGAAGATAGGCATTCGACCATGCCATCAATAGATAAAAGTGAACAGATTTCTAAGGAGAGAGAAAGTTCATCAAGGTAGGAACAAATATTTTCTATAGTTAAGGAATTAATTAAGGTTTCGCCAACTAATTTTCTTTGGTATAAGCAAGGGAGTGGGAATGTTGTAGAAAATTTTGATTAGATCATGGGAGGAAAGAAGAGACATAGGAATTTGGGAGGAGGATAAAAGGTTCTGTGGGGAATCAATAATAAATACATCAAGCCAGGTATCAGTGGACTGGGTATGATGTAAGAAAATTAGGTCCATAAGGTATGATTGATCGGGAGAGTGTGAGAAGGTTGGTGTTGAGATTACCTGTGATTATTATGTTTTGGAAGGGAGGAATATATGAAAGGAAGGAGGATTCAAATGCATCATCAAAACGAACTCGAGGTGGGCGATAAATAACAATATAGAGGAGGGAAAAGGAGCTTGACGTAAGTTGCACAAAAATGTATTCCAGATGAGGGTGTCAAAGGAGGGAGACTTCAAAAGGATTTTGGCCCTCAGACTGTCATGAACGTAAAGAGCAACTCCACCACCAGTATGATCCATTCGGTCATGACGAAGGAGGGTATAACAACGAAGGAGGGTTGGGGATGGAGAAAGTTGGGATATTGGGTTTAAGCCACGTTTCTGAAGCAATAGTGTGGTAAAAATAATCTAGAAATTCGTCATAATGTGCTGGAACGGATTGGGAGTTAACATAACAGGATGTTAGGATACTAGTCCTGTAGGACTGAAGGAAAGAGTGAGGAATAGATTAAATTTATTATTGGAGTAAGGAAGGAAAATTGAGAATGTGTTGAAAAGGATGTTTGGGTTAATATCAAGGGAGAGAGTAAATTCACTATTTGCCAATTTGAATACAATGAGGTAGGCAATAAACTCTATTAGGCATATATGCTGAATGAAAAGATGACAAATTAAATACAGTGTTACATTAAATTGAGAAAAATATAGAAATAATAAATAAACTTTACTAGAAATAAAATAAATACTTTAACACAATGATAATTTAGATGGTTTGAAAATAAAAATAAAAATAATGCTACTTAGAAGAGTAAATAAAAAATAAGATGAAAATAATAGATATAGATGTAAAAATGTGTTTGGAAAATATATCAGAAAAATTAAATTAAATTTACTAAAGAAAAAAAATAAATCATATGCACTAATAAATTAATAGCACCTATAAAAAAGAATGTTTTTCTTAAGTTGAGAAATAAAAAAGAAAATGAGAGGTTATAATGAAAATGTAAAAATAGGGTAAGCAATAAAAATAATAAATAACAAATTAACAGAGGTTTAAATCTGATGTAACCAGGGGGGTGCGTCAGTGAAAGGCTTCCAGATCCTCAGCTGTATTAATGATGACAACAGGTTGGCCATATTCTTGGTGGCATCTGACTCTCCCTTGAGCGAACCAGACGTACTTCAATCTGCTGGCTGCCTTCACCTGCCTCGCCAGCCAGTACAGGTGTCTATTGGCGGGGGTCATCTCTTCGCTTAAATAGATCCTTTCGTTGATGTCCCAGCCGAGATGCCAGGTGGTGAAATCTCTTTTCACCTTTCAGAGCCGAATCACTTCGTCGCGAACAGTCTGGCGAACAAATCGCACCACTATCGCAGGTGGGCGAGGGTCCTCTCCTCTGGGCCTTTTTCTTTTCACCGCGTCCAGGTCTTCCGGGCTGAGCTTCACTCCCAGTGCTGCTCCAATCGAACATATCATGCCCTCTGGTATTTCTCCTGTCTTCATTGGGATGCCCCTGATTTCAAGTGAGTGGGTGAGCTGGCCTTGTTTGGCCTAATTTATTCTGGCTTCCATTGTTTTAATATGTTTTTTAGATTATTGTTTTCAATAATTAGTTTTTACATGGTTTCGTCTTGCTTTTCGGCTCTTTCCTCCATAGTCTTCAGCCTCTCGGCGTTTTCAAATATTATTTCTCCCTGCGTGTTCATGACGTTTTTGATATCTTTTAGATCGTCAGTGATTTTCCCAATTTCTTTGAGATTGGCTATTATGTTTTCCTCCATACTTCTGCTGGGTACGGCACTATATTGCCTAGCCCCTGACTTGGCCAAGCTCTGACATAAGGGGCACAATTCCAGTTTTGTTTTTTATATTGAGACTTCATTGTCCAGAAAGTTACAGCATTTTTGTGATGTAAACTTTTTTTTTTATTAAACCCTTAGTTTTTATCATTCATTCAACAAGTTAAACTACAGGTGAGGTTAAGTTTACTATCAGCCTCTGAGCAAGCTTAAAACTTCTTACTAGGGATGGTAGATTTTGCACTAAGATATTGACAGCTTTGGAAAAGATATAGACTCCATACGTCCCTGCTGCACTATTCTGGAGACTGCCGAGCATGCAGTTTATGGCCTCCACTGTTTATGCCTTGGTAGGTATAAACCTAACCTACTTCAATCTAGCAGATCAGAGAAGAAGAATGGAGGTTGAGAATATTATCTCAGCGACCGCTGATAATAGTAAAAAAGATAGGGTCAATTAGAGACAAGAATAGACTGGGTGTAAAGTCTAAAAAACCCTGCATTGGTGAAAGGTAAGGAAAAGGGAAATAAAAAAATCTTATACAAAAGATAGCAATAGAGGTTCACTATTTTATATGGAAATATACAGAAAGTTTTAAGAAGTATTTTCTGAAACTGAATTCTCTTTATTTTTACTACAGTAAATACATAGAACGTGTTTGGATATCATTGGCTTCAACATCCAAGAAAACTAGATGTCTATAGACAAAATTTAATAATCAAATGATTAAAGATGTGTACTGATCTGTATCTGAAATAATTTCAATAAAGCAATCTTTGAGTTAAATAATTATAAATATGTTTCTGTTGCCATT
>NW_027110068.1:83939-93909 GCF_000696795.3 Halyomorpha halys | reverse complement strand
ATATAGAGAGAGAGAGAGAGAGAGAGAGAAGAATAATCAATGGATGGAGAAAATAACACCAATATATAAAACTTATTTTTATTGAGTTTCAATGACCTAAATCCCAAACCATCAGGAATGACTGTGTATGGAGGTATGGAGGTTCCACAAGTAGTTCATGACTCCACTACTGGTTGTGGAACTTCCATACAGAGTCAACTCTAATGAAGACCTAAAATTTGGACCAAAATATTAGAACTCAATATTAATGATCACAACATTGACCGTATTTCCCTTTGCCCCGAAAAACCTCTCTTTATAAAAAATATTTATTGAACATTATGTGTCATCTCATTCAACGGATTCTTTAATTATTTACAATATGTCTTCTCCGCAACACTGATTTCAACATCATGAGTAAAACACTGAGAGTCTCTGAATAGTATGAATAAACAATTTTCCAAATTATCACAATAATATAAAACTTACAAGTTAAACATGTTCAACTCGCAACCCTGATTCTATTAAAATTCAATAGAACATCTTAGTTATGAACTTAATAGAAATGTGAAAAGAAGAATAAACTCTCTTAATAATTTAAAAGAGCTAAGAACAGATTATGAAAACAGACCATATGGAAAAGAAATGACACAAGACATTGTTGCGACCTTTATTAGAAGGCTTCAGTAACTATTGAACAAAGAGGATTAAGTAACTAAAATTAAAAGTTTTTATTTCTTTAAATGTGGATTTTTTTGCTTTTAAATTATAAAGTTGTACATACTTATTCGTCCCTCCCCTTCTACTCAGATTTTATCCTCATATCAAAATTTTTTTTTAAAAAACTACTAAAATTCCACAGAAAAACTAACTATATAAAAAAAGTCCATACACTTTTGTAAAACTGTTTTTAATTATTGTTATTCCTCAAAATATCTTCCATTCCATTCTTCAGCAACATTCAAACCGTAAAGGCAATGCTAAGGAGTCCATCTAGAACAATGATACAATATCCTGGTTCTGTGAATTTTTTAGAGCTTGGTAATTGAAAAAAAACTGCTGTTGTCATAAAGTAAGTTGTTAGAGCTATAATAATCAGAGACCAGATAAAGAGAGAGGACCAGGATGTGATAAGCTTCTAATTTTCTGATCATATTGTCAGGTTTCTTCCAATTTTTTTATATCTTTAATCTGGTTAGTCCAATCTCTTTTTTAAAATCTGTATACTCTATCAAATAAAGCTCCAAATAAATAGTATTCTTGAAAGCAACCTTATGAGAAAAATATTCATCTAATTTATAAAGCTTACCTTCCCCCCCCCCACACTGGAAAATTATGGTATATTAAGTATAAGTAGTAATTTTTATTTAAGAAACGAAAACCATCATTTAAAGGAATTCTGTATAAGATTCACAGAGTTCAAAAGTTCATAAAGCCTTTATGCGGAATTCTCTGAATTGTGAAATTTTTCAGGAAACATTTCTGGTCCATAATATAGGTACAATAGAGCATGATATAAATAATATTAATAATTTTTCTTCTTATAAAATAAGAGGCAATAAACAACAAAGAGTATTACTTAAGATGCTAGAGTACCTTAAAAGTTAAATGAGCTTTAGTGACAATATGAGTATTGTTCGTCACAAAAATCAATTAACGCAAAACTTATTATGATAAATAATGATTCTGATACATAAAAGGAAATTCATTTTTGCATTCCTTAGGTTGTAAAATTTCCTAACTTCTCTCCGACTATTCCAGGTTTGAAAAATTCCTCAACTTTTTCCAGTAGTAGATCTCCTTACAACAGTTACAAAAATGACCTCAATCAATTGGGACAGCCCTGTGTCTATACAAGAAATAACAACCAGCTAGATTTTTTTATTTTATTCTTTAAACATTATTTTTTAGACAGAGATATTCGAAGAATTTATATATATTCGAAGAAGATAACAGTCTATTTACTTCAATTTTTACCTAGAGATCATTAATCGATCAGTAATAGTTTCAAACTTTAAAATGAGTTTTTCTAATACCTGTTCACTGTGAAATGAAATATCTTCAGAAGACCCAGTATAAACTGAAGAAGCTCTATTTCCCCGCCACCTCCCACAACCACCACCTATCTTCTCTTCCCCTGCTGCGGAATCTAGAAGGAGTGAAGAAGCTGCTGAACTTGAAGAAAGTGTCACAGATGATGCCACTAACTCCTGACCTAAGGCAGACGTAATTATGTCAAGATACTAATAAATTAAAAATTTTTGTTAATTATTGGATTTATTGTGAAAAAAAATAAATATTTAAAGTTAATAATAATTAAATGTATTAATGAAAGTCAATACATTACTATTAACACCACTGATACAATAGCAAACTTTTATTGTAAAATATATCTTTATTTTATGACTACAGTTGTATATCCATTTTTATAATCAATCTTATTTTCTACCTAATTCAAAAAGTAAACCATGACCTTAGTTTTTAACTCTAATATATCATTCATTTTTGTAAATACCTTTTTCAAAAGGTCCACATATATTGAAAGTCCAAACCTTTCATTGATTTATTTTTCAGATGTGAAAAATAAATTAAGTTTAAAGTTTCTGTAGGAGGCATAGAATTGCTACCATGGCACAGGAGGTAAAAGGAAAACAAAGATACATTTATAACTATAACTTATAATAATTATAACTATGAGAAGATGATTGGGGAGAGAGGGAGGAGGTGTGGTCAATAAAGATTAGTGCCACTAATAAAGTAAGGTCTACTGATTTATGTTCTTTACTGAACATACCAACCCATCTTCTCCTCATATATTATCCTCGGTAAACAACTTATGCGTCAACATAATCATAACTATAATTAAGGAAACTAAACATAAAAAATAATTAGGAATCAGTAACATTACCAGGAATACAGAAGTCATCACCAACACTGGAAAAGAACCCACTTTCACATGAACCCCGCCGTCTAAGTACAGTAACATGATCTTCTAAGGAGGCAAGATTAGAACCTGAAAACAAAAAATTAATTTCAGAGAACAAAATAAAGAGAAGTTTATTTTATTAATTTTAAAAATTAAAATCTAATGAAAAAAAAAAAAAGTGAAACAAAAAATATCAAACAGGACTAAAACTGCTTCATTTTTTCAGTCATACACAAAAATAATTCAAAATATGAAAATTAAGTTTTACAATTAATAATATACCAAGGAAATAGTCTTTAAGATAATTGGTAATTGTTACTTATTGATTCATAATTATATATTCATCTAGATTTGTATTTATTTTTAAAGATTGTACATTATATATATATTAATATTTAACACATAATAAATATATTGGCAGGATACTTATCAGTTGTTAAAAATTCTAAGTACCAGAAATTAAACAATAATTTTCAGCTGAACCTTCAGGCTTTCCATGAGTGAGCTCTATGAGTAAAATTTAAATCCCGAAGAATTAATTTGTTGAAAATAATTTGACTAGTAAATGCAAACAAAACAAAGTACGAATATATGGTTTGAAAATTATTGAAAACCAAAGGTAATTCCTTGCTGACACAATTTAACAAGATAATTGTACATATGAATAATCTATAACATGAAGCTGACAATGCGTATGAAACAGGCATGTGTAATCCAAATTTAATGAGGGTAAAACTACGGGGCAGAGCTGGCACTACATGCACACATTTTATCATACATTTCTTTAAAGTTTATTCCTCAAATAAAAACCTAAAATATTTGTGATTTAATTAAATTTCAAAATAAGTATTACATAATGTGTAGTGGATAAACTTTCATTCATAGGCATACACTATAATTAAGTCAGTTTGCTATGAATTACAGGGTAGCAGTCTTACCGGATGAGCATGCCCTTAATCTGTATCCAGCAGTTGGAGGAGCAGACTGAGGTTTGTGGGCAGTAGCAGCAGCTCTCCTAGCGAAGGTGGGGGAGGAAGGCAAAGAAGGAGGCATCCCACCGTCAACACCTCGACCTTTCTGTGGAACCAATATAAACTCCATAAAATAATATGTATTTCATAAATGAATAAGAAAATAAAGATAAAGATCACAAATGTTCACAGAGGACCCAGGGCCCCCTAATTCTTGTTATTGAAAAATTAACACTAATAAAAAATAAACTATGTGATAACGTCATGAAAGATTGAGCGGCTTATTGCTATATTAAGCAATGTGGATAGAAGATGTAGTACTGAAAAAAATAGAATTTAAAGAAGTAATTTATGATTTTTCTGATTACAAAACTCAAGAAAAGTATCAGCAGAAAATGTTTCAATTTTTTTTTAATTTGTCACCTTTCAAATATTAAATAAATAATGATTTTATATATTATAAGTTGCTTAATTCCTTTAACACTCCAAGGTTGTTCAGAAAATAACTTGAAGGGTCCAACTATGATCTGAAGAGCCCTCATGTCCTAAATAAAGATGCCAGGGCCACAACTAGGTTAAAGATGACCCTGGATATAACTAGACAGATACTTCATAAGCAATTTAAAAAAAGTACTCATGGCTTTATCTGATATTTGGCCTCAACCAACAGCAATCTACTTTTATTTTTACCACGGTAGCTAAAATATGAACTAAATAATAAAACCGAATGATACTAGCATTGGATTTAAAAAAAAAAAATTGGAAAATATTTTCATTTAATTTTTTTAAAAAAATTAGTGAAAATATTTTGGTCAAGCTATTAAACGAAACTAAAATTTTAATTTCCATTTTTTTAAATTATTATCATCTGAGTGCAGTCAATATTTAAAAAAAACATCCACTTGGCACTAATTCCTATTTTAAAGAAATATAAGATTCAAGTATTATACACACTTCAAGATGGAAAAATAACTAATCTTAGATTTCAGAACTACTTTTATTTACTCCTTAATTAGTTAATTAATGCAACTTCAGTAAACAGCTATTTTCATAATAAAAAAAAAAATATCTCCTTAAATTAAGAATGCTGCTCTGCTATCATAATTTTTTTTTTACAAACAATACATTTTAAATAACTAATACTTAATAAAAAAATATGGAACTGTCAGTATAACTAAGAAAGATATTCCATCACCAAAATTCAAAACTTTTTCAAGAATGAGTTCACTTATAAGGAATATTGAGAGCAAATAATAGTTGAATACTAAAAATTTACATCACAAATAATACTTTTAAATTTCATCTAAAACAATGACTGATCTACATTGAAATAAAAAGATTAAAAGCATCCTGAATAAGGTTCTGATCATAAATTTGTATTTAAAATTCTGAAAAAGACATAAGAAAACAACTTTTTTTGTGCATAACAAGCTTTTCTGCAGTATGATTTTTTAAAAAAGGTCCTAGTTAATTGAGGAGAAGATGGTTGGGGGTTCGGTCAATGAAACACAAATAAGTATGACTAACTTATTTTAGTTAGTTATTACCTAGTTAATTGTCATAAAATCCCTACTTCTTTGTTACCATGGCACTGTTTAATTTCATTAATTAATCTACCAATGGAAATCATAAGTAAAACAAAATTCAAAACAACATAGTTACTAACCTGCCTAGGTGAATGGTAACAGCTACCCGCTAAGATGGCATCTAGGAGCCCATATGCTTGAACAGGCCTCCTAGTCGTTAGGAGCAGTCCTCCTTCCAACCAGGGCCCTGTGGATGTACCAGATCTCAAGCGTGAAGGTTTTACTACTGGTTCGGCTACTACTCTACCACAGGTGTCATCGGCATCTGATGATGAATCAACAGGCATTTTCTTTCCCGTCTAAAATCAAAAATACTAAATAAGTTACCAATAGATGAAGAAAGAATATTTATATAATAAAAGTTTATATACAAAATACATACATCTTTTGGTGTTACAGTAACTTAGATTAAAAAAATAAATAAAAAGAACTAGTCATTCTATATAATTTACTAATTTTCTTACAAACAGTCCTCAATTAAAAAGCAGGAAAAGAGGGTCGTCACAGTTTTTGTACATGAAGTTAGCCTAATAATCTAGAGATCAAAATCAGTTGCTAGGAAGGAAACAAAAAATTGCAAGAAGACCTCTTTATCCAAGGATTTATTTTTATAGAAGTATGACCTGCCAGTCCCGCCCTCCATGGTAGCCTTACTTATCTCACTTTTTAAACAGACACTTATAGTATGTTGGTCGATGCACGACATGTCACAATCTCACAATAGAAGATCATAACACAAAAAATATCAGAAGGCAATCCTTTCCGGCTGACCCATTCCACTAAAACCCCGATTTAGCGGCTGTCCTATATCACTTTTGAAACATTTACTTAAAATGGAAAGAGGAGACTTAACTTAGTTAAATCGAGCAACATTGAAAAAGTAGCTAAAATTTGAAAACAGAGTGAAAACTATATTACTCACTTATTATTATAGCTATCCTTTCATTTTCTTTATATTCCCATGTGTTTTATAAGAAAATTCAAATTTGTAAAATTTTAAGAATCAGATCGAGTTTAATGAAATACATTTTAGCACCAACATTGATTATGAAGAAGACCTGGCGCATGAAAATAATGTTCAACAGAACTGGTCTAAATAATGAATATAATATAAATAGTAAAACAAAATACCTATCTAAATAAAAGAAGAAAACAAATATGGAATCAACACCAAGCATCCACTCCAAGGGTATACAGACTGTTTGATAGAAAATGGGTTGCTTTATTTTATTTTTAGGATTCAGAGAGGCAGGTAAGTTCAGTATTAATACTCATACACTTCAGTATTCATACTCCCCTAACCATGCTTATAATTTTGAAGTTATTTTGCAACAAGAATATTCTTCAGACCACCACAAAGCAATTATCACTAATAGAAGCTTTGGAAAAAATTTTGGTAAACCGCGTAAATAACTGCTTGATTTTGAGCAAACTTAATTTTTCTTTGGACTGAGCTAATACTACACATTCCAAGATTGAGTAGTTGAATTCACACTATAATATCAGGATTTCAATGTGGATGCTGGTGTTATGCTACGCAACAAGTAAATTTTACAGCAAAATATTATTCAAATAAATTAAAAAGTAGTAATAAAAAAGGTGAATAATACTTAAAAATCATCCAAATAATATAATAATGAAGTTTTTATATTTTAATCAAAACAAACCTTAAGAGCAATATTTGTGAAGGGATTTTGTTGGGATGGTTTGTAGTGCACATCCTGCTCGGCCATCGCTTCTCCAAGAGCTCGTATCCTTTCATCAGATGTAGGTTTTAGTTGAGACACTATAAATGATTTCAATAATATAAAATTATATCTAAAAATATCAAACAAACTACAAAAAATAATTTAAAAACACAGCTCAATTGGAAAAAATATATTTAAAAATTTTAAAAGAAGTTAATCTGCAATTATAAAAAATAATTTTCTATGTGTTCGCAAAGAGCCTGATGACTCAAACTTTTCCTGTAAGTAAAGTAGTTCATTGAATAAAAAATTGTTACTTGAAAAAAAAAAAAAATAAAACCTTCAACTATTGAATTGCTAACATCTATTCCTGAAATTTAGTATTCTCAGTTATTATCCAAATTCATTGTTTGGTAAATTAGTAAAAATAATTCATACAAATGTTAGAAAATGATTAACTTAATGCTGGTCATAATTTAAAGGAAAAAAATCAATACTTCAATTTAGTTTTCACCTTTTTCAGAAATCGAAATTTCAGACGAACTGAACCCTCTAAAGTTTCAAAGATGTTCCAATAAAAAAAGAGATATAAAAAGTTAAATACATAATAAACATACACAGCCACACGTCAGTGAGGAATAATCAGAGAAATAAGCAGTGCTAATACAAATTGGCTGATATAAGCCAGAATGAAATGGAAGAGATATAGGATATAGGAAAATCTAAATGCCTCAAAATATTTTATTTAATAGATATACATTAGAATCTCTGTTAACCAGTAACACATTAACCATCCTTTGGTGTTTAAAAGTGAGAGAAAAAATATGACAAAGAAAAGGAAATGGATAGATGTTCTAATCATGAAAAAATTAAGATTTCTGCATTTAATAATTATGTAAATGAAAAACAAAAGAAAATAATGGAATTTTCCAAAAATTAATTTTTCAATCATTGTTTTTGTACATGCTTCATCTTTTTCTGTGATTTGACTAAAGTGGTTGACTAAAGGGTGTTCCACTATCCTTGAGAATTCAAGTAATACATCAGAGCTTTATGTGTTATGTTCCCTTCATTTTGCACAACAAATCAACAAGTTTTATCACACTTTTTTATCATTAGTAAGACTCTTACAATTGGTTTTAGTTGTAAACTGTTAAATTTGATGGTTCTAATGATTTGAAAAATTAATTTTATGCTCTAATAAGTAATGTATTTTTAATCATCTCTTACTTGAAGTATTATCTACAGAGTTAAAACTCTGTTGCACTCTAAAAAAAGTGCATTAATAAATTAATGCACTTTTTTGGCTCTTATGGTATCTCTTTATCACCTAATTTCACACCATGTGATGAGATTGTGCCACCTTTTTTTTTTTGTTATTTTGTGAACAATGAGTGACATAAAAAAATAAATAAATCATAATAACTGAATAATTGTAACTCTAAAACAATGACAGTCTGATTGAAATATATTTCATTCATCCACCCAAGCAACAGTCCAAACAACTTATTTATTTTTTTAGTTTATATTATTTGACATTTTAATCAGTCTTCAAATGAAAATATGAAAAATGTATTGATTTCGAAAAATCAATAAAAGCGAACCAAAGTGAACAAGTGTCTCTGTGAAACAGAAAAATTATATTAAAAATGGGTACAAACTTCAATATGCCGTATCTTTGCTAATACTGGTTCTATTTAATTTTTTTAAGATAATTTAATTACTATTCAAATTTCTCAATGGAAACAACATTTTTCAGAAAATGGTTAGCTCTAAGAGAAGTAGATCCACTGGAAACTGTACATTGAGAATTCAACGCAATTACATTAACTATCCTCACCTAACTGGTAAGGAAAGTAAAAAGCAGTACCTCTGCTGATACTGACCAGATTTTGACTTATTTTTGCTTTGTTTTAAAAGTGATTTCATTTACCTGTAAGATAAAGATACATATAGTTTACCATAAGATTTATACTTCTCGAGTTATGAGTAAATAAAATTTTCTCATCTTAATAATTTTTTTTCCAGCCTTTTCTCAGTATAATTTTTGAGTTTGGGCAAATAAAGTTTTCCTTTCTTCATCTTTTTTTTTCCTGTTTTTTTCTCAGGATTTATATTTATGTCTGAAAAGTTAAGGAGCTATAAGGAGAATACTTAAAGTATCATTAAAATTAGAGCCGCTTTGGCGCTACAGTCTAAAGAAAAAACAGGCATTTTGGCTATTGTGCAGCCAATATAGGGCATAGGTGAAAAATGTTGGGCTCTAATACAGATAGATCCATTCAAAAATACACCTAGGAAATTTGACCTAATAACAATACTTTCCTTACCTAAATAGTAAAGAAAATAAACTATTTATGTCTTTTTTATTTGCAATAAACTTATCATTCTAATAAAACTTTTTTTAAAAACATATCTGCCTGTTTTTCATAAAAAATAATATTAGCAAGAACTATGTATCGATTTTAATCAATCAACTATTTCTACACAAATAAATTATTTTACTAGAAGTTCTTTTCCGTAAGAGTAAAAGTAATGCCATTTGTATCAATGAAATGAATTTCCAAGGTTATATAGATTAACAACAGAGTTTCATTTTATTTAATTATTTTTTCTATTTCTATATATTTCTTTTGGCAAATAAAATGGGCGTATAAGGTTGTGGGACTTAGTAATCCAGATCTCTAAAATGTTAATAAACTTTAAACCAAGGGAACGTAAATAGGAAGATTACGTTAAGTCTGATTTGGTAGATTTGGGTTTGGAGGGGCGTTACTGGACAGATGAATGTAGACAAGGATTGGTAGTATCAGCCATTCG
>NW_027110068.1:78302-83889 GCF_000696795.3 Halyomorpha halys | reverse complement strand
TATTTTTTTATTTTAATACTTCTCTTCCCTTCTAATTTTTTCTTTAAGCTATATATGTATTTCTTATTCTTCTTTTTTTGGTCATGCCTTTCTTTCGAAGTATTTTATACATTTTTTTTGTTTTTCTCTGTTATAACATATCAGTTCAGAATATAGAATTTTATTGCTTCTTAAATGAGTGTACAAAAATCATGAGTTGAAATCTCATTTATATGATTGTAAAAATGTGTTTCCATTTTTATTTAATATTACTCAATAAATTATACAATCGAAATTAAAAGAGGTTCATTTGACTCACAAACAGCTATGCAGTCTCTAAAAATTCTGTCAATGTTAAACACTTGCCTGATATATAATTAGTATCTCTCCTTTCTCTCCAGTTGTAGACTGTAAATCATTTTCGATCTAAGTTTTGAGATAACTTTCCAGATATTCTTAGTTATCAAAGAAAAATCTCCTCTAATATTGGTTCTCATCTGTATCTTACTCATTCAATGACAGTACCCTCAACATTCCTAACCAAACTTGGGATTTTTCTTCCATCTTGACCAGAATTTTTTTCTTTCCAAAAATGATATTAGAACTTTGGAGCACAAAATTGTTAGTCTACACTCAGAATTATAATTTACATGCAAATAACCACTGCCTAAAGAAATTACCTCTTACATCTCACATATTAGGTATTAAAAAATCTACCATTAATTTCTGATAAAGCCAATGACTATAAATTTCAAATGATTCTATAAATTAATAAAAGAATATGAGATAAATAAAACAAAACCCTTAAAAGTATCCATATGGAACATCTTTAGAATTATGATATTTCAAATTCAATACTTTTGAAACAGTGGAAACTGTTACTTAATTTAAACATGTCCAAAAGCAAAGTTCCTATAAGTTCATATTCAACAGCATGCTGATAAACCTATTTTCAATTTAGTATTTGTTGCCATTATTTTTCCAAATCCTTAGTTAATTTGCAAACACATCAATAACATTTAAAAAAAAAAATTACATTATAAAAAAAAATATTAGAAACTTTATTTAGACTAAGTGCATTGTAAAACATATAAGCAAATAGCAAAAAAAAAATGTTTAGTGTTCTCTGTATAAATTTAATTTCACAATTGTTGAAGCTCAAAACTTTTGTTTTGAAAGCAGTAACTACCCACAATTCTTAAAAAACAACAAAAGATCGCTAAAGAAAGGAAGCTAAAATTTCTTAGATGAATGAAAAAAGAAGGAAGCTTGACTACAATCAATGTTGAAATTAGTGTTATGCTTTTAAGCATTGGTAAACAACAAATAAGCAATTTCTTTTAACTGCTTAAAAGTGTTCATCTGCAGGCAAAAGTGCGGCGACATAAAACAAGTGCAAAACATTGATCAACGAAAGAAGTGTTCAGACAACGTGAATACAGTGAAGCCAAATAGCTACTTAATGAAAGAAAACCTCAGCATCCATCAGATATCAAGGCCTCAATGCTTCGCTTCAGATAAAATAGAAACCTGCCTTACCAAATAATCTTGATGTATATGAATCAGATCCAATGTCGTAACACCAAACTTCCACGAGACAGCAACTTCAAATATGACAGGAACGGCCTGCACACCAAATCTTGAATTTCTAAATTGATTCATATCAACAATAAGACAATTGCTCTCTCTATCCCTCGATAAGGAATAACCTGCAATATGTCCTTAAAAACTGTGTACAGGAAAACCTCGATTAATCAGAGGAAAGTAGGAGGAAGTAAAAATGTCAAAATAAAATTTGAAAAAAAAAAAAAAATGAACTATAAACTTTATGTAAAAGAGTGAGTCAATATTTATTATATATCTTTGAAATTATAAAAATAAACTAAATACTGAATTAAAAAAGAACTAGAAAGTTAAGCGCACTGGAAATGTTTTTGCTAGGTCACTAAATAGTTCTGACGTTAAAAATTTTGTTTGAATCATCGTTAGTGGCCATTTATGACTAAAAAGTTTCCACGATGATAAGAGTATATATATCTGGTTATGTCCAATATTAGATGAATGACTCAATCAAACTATAATTTCTTTTTTTTTAAATTTTGAGAAAAAATTCTTTCATTTTTCTGTCAACTAAATGTGTTGTATTTTGTATCCAGTCATTTTTATATCTAGTGGTATCATTTTTTAAAGTTCTTCTAAAAAATTAAAATCCAAAACATTTGTAAATACAGTAGAACCTCACTTATACAGTACAAAAACAATAATCTAACCCACAAAATCAATAATAAAAGAAGAAGAACCATTGACGAGAGGTTCATTTGTCATATCCAAGCTCAAGTATAAAAAGGTGCATACTATTTCCACGATAAGATTTTAAAACAATTTTGTCACCTTTGAACTAAAAATGTTGTATTTTTTAAGTTATTTTAACTGAATAATGGACCAATGATGAAAGCTCTGTGAAATACGTTTTTTAAGAAATATTAATTCCATTAAAGTTTTTTCTCTATAAGATCTTTTAGGAATCATTTAAAGTGATAATACTCTATTTCTTTAATATTTATGTGCGAATAAAATGAAATACATACATCTTTCGGCAATAAAAACTTGAGTTATTGATATTCACTGTTCGGTTAAATATTATGAACAAGATATAAACTGGTATTGCTTTAATTGAGAAAAAACACAACAAATTATGGCATCTTTTATTTATCAAGATAAATACCCAACAAATATATTTTCACACATTTAGGTTTATTTTTTCAATATGAATTGGAAATTGAATCGAGAAAAAATTTTGTTCTTTAGGTTTTTATAATATAGATTTTTATTCTATTTTCCAAATAATTTGTATGCAAATAGTAAAAGAATTGTTTGTGGTCATTGGTGACAAATTCTTTTAGAATGCATCAGATCAAAAAAGTGCCAGATATGAATTTGACATAAAATGGTATATGCTATCAGAACACACAAAAAAAAAAGGCAAAAAGAGACTGTTATGATCCAATGAAAATTAAAAGGGGTGAACATGTATAATGGGATCTTAGTGACAGAGCTCTGCTGCTATATAGTTTACATTTCATCCTCACTAATAATATTCTTCATCTCTTTCTACTTTAGCATTCCATTTCTCGTTTTTAATTGCTCAATTGTCCCATCCAATTCTTAGTGCTGAAGATTTTATACATTTGTTGGTACGGCCCTTGTCCCTTAAAACTTTTTGATGCCTGTTACCATCACGTAACAGGCTTACAAACTAGTAGATTCGTTTGTCCCTTCGTTCTCATTTAATGGCAGAAAACTTCTCTTGCTTCAGTTTAATTTTTTACATCGATAATGCTGATGATTAGTCTGATTTAGATCCATCTTTGTACATTATAATGATTTAGGCATGATTTGGAGAAGACAACAAAAGTAGATTTTAGAAGGTTCGGTATTATTGTTAGAGTATTTGGAGAGATATATAATTCTTTTAGGATGTTGGTGCAGGGTCCAGGGGGAATGGTTATTTTCAAATTTGTTTAATTTTATTGTTTTGAGAAAAGAGAAAACCTAGGAAATTCTTTTTTGGCAATTAATTGAAACTAACAACCTATTAGAAATAAATAACCGTTGATTAATAATTTTTAATTTGCAGTATTCAATTTTTAAATATAAATTTAAATAAAAGCAAAGCTCCAATATAACAACAATTATAAAATTCATGTTTATTACTTTTTATTTTTATTATATTTTATATTTTAATATTTTATTATAATGATTTACATAAGATTATTATTACTATTACATATATAGGTATATTATTATTATATCTGATTTATACATCTATCTGATTTATTATATACGTATACTATATTCATGAATACACATAAGCTATTTAATAGTTGGTCGACACCCTCCTGTCCTGGATTTCAATATTGATTAATTTATTTATTTTTTAAAATTATTTAGGAGTTATTTGTCAGAAGTTAATAAATCCAATTCCGAAAACGAAGGTTTCTCTCTCAAACAAAAATTCCACTGCTGAAATGAGTTCATATTTATAAAGGTGTAACCGATTAACATTTTCAATAGACATTAAACCTAACTATATGAGATACGCTAATACTAATTTTTTAATAAGAATTTTCTAAAATTGGATATATTGACTTTTAAAAGAAAACTCCTCAACTATGCTAAATCCTAAATAATTTCCCAAAATTGCATTTATTCTTTAAGAGATAACTACTGGAAAAGATTTTAATAACATATTTCAAAACATATTGTGAAATCACGCCTATCTTAAAAGTAAAAGCTAATAAATAAATAATATAAATGCAAAATAAAATATTTTATTAATAAAAACAATTCATCAACAATTTTGAAAACAAATTTTATTCAAGATGTTCAGTCTTCATGTTATTCTACTAAAGTTGATAAAATGTACATTCTAAAACCTTAATCTTGATTGAATAAGAAATAAAAAATTAAATCTAAAACTATGTCTATCAGTTGGACTAACGGAATAACCAGAAGTATAAGTTATAAGGAAATTAATAATCATTGATCGTATTTTACATCACCCATAAAGATTTTTTATAGATACAAAGGACTAAATCAGCATTTTATCAAGCAGCACTCCTCAGTATAAATTAAGTAAAATAAATTTCAGAAACATTACTTTACACAATAATATTCTTCCCTACTTTTACTAATGAAGAAGAATTTCTGCTAAACAGAACATGAATATTTACTGAAGATGAGATAAAAATATTTATTCATAAAACTAAAAATCATATTACTAATAATTATAAACAAATAAGAAATGTTTGATATGTTGTGAAATATGAAAATGTCAAAAAAGTACCATTAGACTGACCTTATGAGTACACCAAGATAGTTCCATAATGGTAGATGACTCTTGTACCAAAATATATATTTTATATTTAATATGTAATAGAGATCCTTCTTTAGATTTAATCCTCATTTTAAAAACCTGGGTCACAACTCATGAAGGATCTTGGATTCAGTATTTGTTAAAGACATAGTGTTTCTTGACCAACGGCTGCATAAGGTATTGATGTGGCCAGTATTCACACTCAACCACCAAGTTTCTCTTCCAGTCCAATGAAGAGCCATGAACCACTTTTGTGCCCTCACCACAAAGATAGAGTGACCAATATTTGACAAACATTAGTTAAGAAAGGTATCCTTTACTGACGAATAAGAATAATATCAAAGTGTGTAATAATGAAAAATATTAGTCAACACCAGGCACTATAGGCTTAATTTCTTTATCTCAATAGTAACTAACTTAATTTTTGATTTGTTATTGCTGGATTATATAACAAGTTTATCCAATAAATTTTGAAAGTTTCTCAATTTTATTTTTTTAACAACTCCAAACATAATACAATCTAATAAAATGTATAAGGATTTCATGAATTTATGACTTTATTCAACATTATTAATTTTGTATATTTTCAAAGAACCGTATTAACTATTTTATCATGATCATTTTTTTTTTTACGTACTTATCATATACCAAATTTTTTCTTAGATTTCATTTTACTTTTTTTAAGGAAAATAATGGTTTACTGCATACAGTTTCGGCATGATTAGCAAATAG